>NW_028270185.1:10118145-10275645 GCF_037043375.1 Chiloscyllium plagiosum | reverse complement strand
TCTCAGGGGATCCTGCACTCTGCCACCCAAGTGCAAGTTGTTGTTGATTTATTGGGCGCAGATTATAATGACAAGGGTGTTGCATTAGTAGTAAAGATAATGCAACAGTTTGGTAAGAGGCTCATTTGCCGATGCGATACATTAAGTGTCTCTTTGAGCTGCTCATTGCTCAAAATCCTAGGCACAAAAACATCTTTTTCTGTCTGACACAGATTCTAACTCACAGCTCACAATTCCCATTGCCTTTTGTTTTCACATTTCATGCAGATACCAAAAAAAATACGCAGCATGAATCAATAAGTGCTCCTCACCACCCCTGCCACCTCCTCACAACCCCCCCTCACCAACGCCTGACAGATTTAATCAATAAAGGAATGAGCAGTCTTTATATCAAGACAGCACACAATGGCTCCCTCACTTACAGCACACTCAGCTAATACCTGCAGTGATGCTCTTCCCTGAGTCTTTCCTTATTTATCCTCACAGTTACTTTCTTGTCGCTCTCCACTTTATCGATCATTCCATCTCTGAACTTAGAGCTCAGGAAGAACTGGAAAGCTAACTACATCACTGAAGTTAATGGGAATCAGGGGTGAAATTCGTTACCGGTTAGAGTCATACCCATCTCACAGGAAGATGGTTATGGTTGTTGCAGGCCAATTATCTCACGCGTTGCTGCAGGAGTTCCCGGGCCAGTGTCTTAGGCACAACGTCTTCAGGTGTTTTATCAATGACCTTCCCTCCATCATAAAGTCAGAAAGTGGGGATGTTCGCTGATGATTGCACCATTCGCACCTTCTCAGATACTGAAGTGTGTCCATGTTCAAATGCAACAAGGCCTGGACAACAATCTGGTTTGTGTTGATAAGTGATGAGTAGCATTCACATGACACAACAGTCAGGCAATGACCATTGTAAACATGAAAGAATCTAACCATCACCTCTTGACATTAAAAGAACATTAGTAACACAAACTCTGAGCATCAATGTCACAGAGGTTATCACTTACCAGAAACCAAATAGGACCAGCCGTATAAATACTGTAGCTAGAAGAAATGGTTTGTGGCTGGGAATTGTGCAGTCCTAAAGACTGATCCTGCAGCTCATAACTCATGTTCTGACTGTGTGTCATCTAAAAGGCACAAGTCAAGATGGTGATGGAATACTCCCAACTTTCCTATTTAAATGCAGGTCCAACACAGTTGAAAGCTCAACACCAGGACAAAGCAGCTAGTGACTTCTGGAAGGCACTGCCATGCATGGACTTTGGAGGGACACACAGAAGGTAAATAAAATTAGTGGGGATACTGAAAGTAGTCTATCTGATTGGGACAACATCCACCAACTCCAATATTCACCTTTTGTGCATCATCAGCAGGATGCACTGCAGCAATTCACCAAGGCTCCTTCAACAGCATCTTGCAAATCCGTAACCTCTACTCACTAGAAGGACAAGGGCAGCAGGTAATTGGGAACACCAGAAAGTTCTCTTCCAAGCCACTGATCATCCTGATTTGAAAATATATCATCTTTCCTTCAGTGTTGCTGGGTGAAAATCCTGGAACCTCCTCCCTAACAGTCCAATGAGTGACCCATGTGAAACAGTCTGCAGCAGTTCAAGAATGCAGCTAACCACCATCACCTTCTCAGAGTAATTAGGGATGAGCAACAGTTTTACTAGTGATACCCACATCCCATGAACAAATAAAAAAACACACCCTACAAACATCAAACCAAGGTTAATATGATCATGAAGACAGCTATGTAAAGTTATCACTAATAAATCTAATTGGGAATTCTGGGGAAATTTAATGGTAGGAATGTGGAACTGGCTAAGAAGAGTAGATGACTGAATAGCTTTGATGCTTGTAAGGAGAAACTATTAAACACAGGACAGAGAAAGGATTATTAGGCTATGTTGGTGAGGATAAATAAACTATGGTGGGAGAAAAGCTCATGTGGACCATAAATTACTAGCACAGACAAGTTCGATCAAATGTCCTGTTTCTATTTGGTAGATTTTAGCTACTTACACCATCTTTTACTCTAAATCATTCATTCCCAGGACTGAAGACCTCTTAGACCTCCATTCCCCTTACTGACTTTTAAAACTAGGGGTTAAACCACTTGAGAGGCAATGGTATTATTGCCAGACTGTAAATCCGGAGATCCAGAGAATAAGACCATAAGACATAGGAGCGGAGGTAAGGCCATTCGGCCCATTGAGTCCACTCCGCCATTCAATCATGGCTGATGGGCATTTCAACTCCACTTACCCGCATTCTCCCCGTAGCGCTTAATTCCTTGTGACATCAAGAATTTATCAATCTCTGCCTTGAAGACATTTAGCGTCCCAGCCTCCACTGCACTCTGCGGCAATGAATTCCTCAGGTCCACCTCTCTCTGGCTGAAGAAATGTCTCCGCATTTCTGTTCTGAATTTACCACCTCTAATTCTAAGGCTGTGTCCACGGGTCCTAGTCTCCTCGCCTAACGGAAACAATTTCCTAGCGTCCACCCTTTCCAAGCATGTATTATCTTGCACGTTTCTATTAGATCTCCCCTTAATCTTCTAAACTCCAATGAATACAATCCCAGGATCCTCAGCCATTCCTCATATGTTAGACCTACCATTCCAGGGATCATCCGTGTGAATCTCCGCTGGACACGCTCCAGTGCCAGTATGTCCTTCCTGAGGTGTGGGGACCGAAACTGGACACAGTACTCCAAATGGGGCCTAACCAGAGCTTTATAAAGTCTCAGTAGCACAACGTGCTTTTATATTCCAACCCTCTTGAGATAAATGACAACATTGCATTCGCTTTCTTAATCACGGGCTCAACCTGCATGTTTACCATTAGAGAATCCTCAACTAGCACTCCCAGATCCCTTTGAACTTTGGCTTTACGAATTTTCTCACTGTTTAGAAAGTAGTCCATGCTTGTATTCTTTTTTCCAAAGTGCAAGACCTCGCATTTGCTCACATTGAATTCCATCAGCTATTTCCTGGACCACTCTCCCAAACTGTCTACATCCTCTTGCAGCCTCCCCACTTCCTCAGTACTACCTGCCTGTCCACCTAACTTTGTATCATTGGCAAACTTCGCTAGAATGCCCCCAGTCCCTTCATCCAGATCATTAATATATAATGTGAACAGCTGTGGCCCCAACACTGAACCCTGTGGGACACCGCTTGTCACCAGCTGCCATTCCAAAAAATAACCTTTTATCCCAACTCTCTGCCTTCTGTCAGACAGCCAATCCTCAATCCATACCAGTAGTTCACCTCGAACACCATGGGCCCTCACCTTGCTCAGCAGCCTCCCGTGTGGCACCTTATCAAAGGCCTTTTGGAAGTCTAGGTAGACCACATCCAATGGGTTTCCCTGGTCTAACCTACTTGTCACCTCTTCAAAGAATTCCAACAGGTTTGTCAGGCACGACCTCCCCTTACTAAATCCATGTTGACTTGTTCTAATCCGACCCTGCTCTTCCAAGAAATTAGAAACTTCATCCTTAATGATGGATTCTAGAATTTTACTAACAACCGAGGTTAGGCTAATTGGCCTATAATTTTCCATGCTGGAAAAGCGCAGCAGGTCAGGCAGCATCCAGGGAACAGGAGAATCGACGTTTCGGGCATAAGCCCTTCTTCAGGAATGAGGAAAGTTTGTCCAGCAGGCTAAGATAAAAGGTAGGGAGGAGGGACTTGGGGGAGGGGCGTCGGAAATGTGATAGGTGGAAAGAGGTCAAGGTGAGGGTGATAGGTCAGACTGGGGTGGGGGCGGAGAGGTCGGGAAGAAGATTGCAGGTTAGGAAGGCGGTGCTGAATTCGATGGATTACACTGAGACAAGGTGGGGGGAGGGGAAATGAGGAAACTGGTGAAATCCGAGTTCATCCCTTGTGGTTGGAGGGTTCCTAGGCGGAAGATGAGGCGCTCTTCCTCCAACCGTCGTTTTGTTGTGGTCTGGCGATGGAGGAGTCCAAAGACCTGCATATCCTTGGTGGAGTGGGAGGGGGAATTGAAATGATGAGCCACAGGGTGGTTGGGTTGGTTGGTCCGGGTGTCCCAGAGGTGTTCTCTGAAACGCTCCGCAAGTAGCCGGCCTGTCTCCCCAATATAGAGGAGGCCACATCGGGTGCAGAGGATGCAATAGATGATGTGTGTGGAGGTGCAGGTGAATCTGTGGCGGATATGGAAGTTTCCTTTGGGGCCTTGGAGGGAGGTGAGGGGGGAGGTGTGGGCGCAAGTCTTGCAACCGCAGGAGGTGCAAGACTTGCGCCCACACCTCCCCCCTCACCTCCCTCCAAGGCAAAGACCACTCCCTCCGTGACTCCCTCGTCAGGTCCACACCCTCCACCAACCCAATCTCCACTCCCGGCACCTTCCCCTGCAACCGGAGGAGGTGCAAGACTTGCGCCCACACCTCCCTCCTCACCTCCCTCCAAGGCCCCAAAGGAAACTTCCATATCCGCCACAGATTCACCTGCACCTCCACACACATCATCTATTGCATCCTCTGCACCCGATGTGGCCTCCTCTATATTGGGGAGACAGGCCAGCTACTTGCGGAGCGTTTCAGAGAACACCTCTGGGACACCCGGACCAACCAACCCAACCACCCTGTGGCTCAACATCTCAATTCCCCCTCCCACTCAACCAAGGACATGCAGGTCTTTGGACTCCTCCATCGCCAGACCACAACAAAACGACGGTTGGAGGAAGAGCGCCTCATCTTCCGCCTAGGAACCCTCCAACCACAAGGGATGAACTCGGATTTCACCAGTTTCCTCATTTCCCCTCCCCCCCCCACCTTGTCTCAGTCTAATCCATCGAATTCAGCACCGCCTTCCTAACCTGCAATCTTCTTCCCGACCTCTCCGCCCCCACCCCAGTCTGACCTATCACCCTCACCTTGACCTCTTTCCACCTATCACATTTCCGACGCCCCTCCCACAAGTCCCTCCTCCCTACCTTTTACCTTAGCCTGCTGGACAAACTTTCCTCATTCCTGAAGAAGGGCTTATGCCCGAAACGTCGATTCTCCTGTTCCCTGGATGCTGCCTGACCTGCTGCGCTTTTCCAGCAACACATTTTCAGCTCTGATCTCCAGCATCTGCAGACCTCACTTTCTCCTATAATTTTCCATCTTTTGTCTTGATCCTTTCTTGAACAAGGGGGTTACAACAGCGGTCTTCCAATCATTCGGGACTTTCCCTGACTCCAGTGACTTTTGAAAGATCTCAACCAACGCCTCCGCTATTTCCTCAGCCACCTCCCGCAGAACTCTAGGATGTAGCCCATCGGGGCCAGGAGATTTATCAATTTTAAGACCTTTTAGCTTTTCTAGCACTTTCTCTTTTTTAATGGCAACCATACTCAACTCAGCCCCCTGACTCCCTTTAATTGTTGGGATATTACTCATGTCTTCCACTGTGAAGAGTGATGCAAAGTACTTATTAAGTTCTCCTGCTATTTCCTTATCTCCCATCAGTAGGCTTCCAGCATCAGTTTGAAGTGGCCCAATGTCTACTTTTGCCTGTCGTTTGTTTCTTGTGTATTGAAAGAAACTTTTACTATCATTTCTAATATTACTGGCTAGCCTATGTTCATATTTGATTCTCTCCTTCCTTATTTCTCTTTTTGTTATCCTCTGTTTGTTTTTGTAGCCTTCCCAATCTTCTGATTTCCCAGTGCTCTTGGCCACTTTATAGGATTTCTCTTTTTCTTTGATACATTTCCGGACTTCCTTTGTCAGCCATAGCTGTCTAATCCCTCCCCGGATAATCTTTCTTTTCTTGGGGATGAACCTCTGTACAGTGTCCTCAATTATACCCACAAACTCCTGCCATTTTTGCTCTACTGTCTTCCCCGCTAGGCTCTGCTTCCAGTCTATTTTCGTCAGCTCCTCTCTCATGCCCTCATAATTACCTTTGTTTAACTGTAACACCATTACATCCAATTTTGCCTTCTCTCTTTCAAACTGCAGACTGAACTCTACCATATTATGATTGCTGCTTCCTAAGTGTTCCCTTACTTTAAGATTTTTTGTAAAGTCTGGTTCATTACATAGCACTAGGTCCAGAATTACCTGCTCCCTTGTGGGCTCCATGACAAGCTGTTCCAAAAAGCCATCCTGTAAGCATTCCATGAATTCCCTTTCTTTGGATCAACTGGCAACATTATTTACCCAGTCCACCTGCATACTGAAGTCTCCCATGATCACCGTGACCTTGCCTTTCTGACATGCCTTCTCTATTTCCCGGTACATGTTGCGCCCCTGGTCCTGACCACTGTGAGGAGGTCTGTACATTGCTCCCACTATGGTTTTTTTGCCTTTGTGGTTTCTCAATTCCACCCACACAGACTCCACATCATCCGACGTTATGTCATTCAGTGCCATAGATTTAATTTTGTTCTTAACTAACAAGGCAACCCTGCCCCTTCTGCCCATCTCCCTGTCTTTTCAATAAGTTGAAAGTCCTTGGATGTTTAACTGCCAGTCCTGACCCCCCCTGTAACCACATCTCTGTGATGTCTACCACATCATAATCATTCACGGTGATCTGTGCCATTAGTTCATCTGCTTTGTTACGAATGCTACGAGCATTCAGCTAAAGTGTCTTCATGCTAACTTTCTTATCATTAGAGATATTGGAAGTCATAAGATGTCCTAAGTTATCCTTCCTTTTTGCTGCATTCCTAGTCTGCCTCAAGTTTAAATCCGCCTGCACATATGCTATCCTGCTGCTTATCTTTCCATTTAACTCCATACTCCCTGTTGCTTTCACTTTCCCTTCCCCCCAACTCAGAAGTTTAAAGAATATTTTGGGTACCTGGGTTTGCATCCTGTCAATATGATGATGGAATCTGAATTCAATAATATGTGAAATTAAGAGTCCAATGATTACCATAAAACTGTTTCTGTGGAAAAACCCATCAGATTCACTAGTGCTGTCCTTATCCAGTCTGTCCTAAATGTGACTCCAGATTGTAATATGGTTGATTCTTAATCCAATTAGTGATGGACAATAAATGTCAGCCTTGCCAATGATACCAACACCCTAAGAATGAACTTAAAAACCCTGAAATTTAAAAAGTCTTTTTTTTTCTCATTTGTTCATGGAATATGGATGCCGTTGGCCTGACCAATATTCATTGCCCATTCCTAACTGCCTTGTGGAGGTGGTGATGAGGCATCTTCTTGAACCACTGCAGCCCATGTGGTGTAGGTTTATTTGATTTTTTTTCCCCATTACCAATTTCCTCCTTTCCCTGAAATAGCTGACTTCTTGTTTAAGGGCTAGAGGTATGGGGGCTTGAATGAATAAGCCTCTGGTACCTCATTCACCTTGGTTTACATCTCATGCCCAAATTGTCTCAGTGGGCTATTTGACTGCAGCAGGTATCATAGCTGAACCAAATCCTGCCTGATATCTACTTTCCAATGGGTGATGAGCTAGAGCAAGAACACAGGGGTATTTCACACTTCCCAATCCAGAGGTGCTGAGGCTAATGGTAAATATTGTGGTTAATTGACTGTTTCCTGACTGGCTTTCTTGGACTTTTTGCCCGCACTGTAAATCCGAGCACTGGCTCTTCATTGTGTTGAGCTTCCTCAATAGAGGCCCAGAGTTACATTCACATTTTATGTAGTTGTTGTCAGGTGATGTTCACTCCAAGCAGTGGGCTTCTTAATCAGATTTAATACTGAGAGGGCAACAATTTCAAAATAGTCTTAAATTTTATAAGTCACCCTTCATATCTCACCATGTCCCTGCTGGGCAGCTAATGAAGTCATTTTTGAAATGTAGCAATACAGCAAATTACATACAGCAATTTTTGATAGTGATGTGATGACTACCATCTCATCAGTTTTTGCAATGTTGATTGAGGGATAAACATTGGCCAGGACAACACAGAGAACCCCTCTTTCACTTCTTTGAAACAGTGCATGGGATCTTTTATTCCCAGCTGAGAGGACAGATGGGACCTTGCTTTAACATCTCATCTGAAAGACAGTACCCTCAACACTGCAGTACTGCACCGTCAACTGTGAAGTTGGGGAAAGAAGGATGGGGTTGCTATCCGTGGAACCATATCTGAGCCTGCTGTGACTTATCAAACCAATGTGAGGTCAACAGGAAAAAGAAACGTTTTTACCTTACGCGTGGTTAAGGTCTAGAATGCGCTGCCTCATAGGCTGTGGCATACAATTATAGCTTTCAAAGGGGACCTGGATAAATTCTTGAAGGAGAAAATAAAACGCTGCAGATTAAGTAAGGACAGGCCAGCAGGATGATTAGGTTACTCCGTGAAGGAGCCAACTTGAACATAACAAGCTGAATGGTCTCCTTCTGTCCTGTACAATTCTATGATATTTATCAGTCTAATATTGTCACTTTGAGAATACAGCCCTCTGCGATCCCTGTCACTCTCGCTGATTGTGAGTGTCAGTGCTAACATTTACCAACAACGGTGAGTGTTGGCAGTTTGCTAAATGTGCAAAGGCATCACATTCCAGCCTCTCTTCATTCATCATTGATGTATTCTTCAACTGTGAAAACAGACATTCATTAAAATAGCAACTTATCGGCTTCTCAGTAATGCCACTGAGTGCTGCACATCCCCAGAATTATTTTGAAGTGCTATAGTTCTTGTAAGCACAGGTGTACACAGTCAGATTGTGAAAACTGTCAGTTGTGGCACAATCAATCACACTCTTGTTCTCAGTGAATCCTTGGTGCTAGTTGGAGGGGCAATTTTGGCCACAAAACATGGCATAGTCATTATTCTTCTCCCAAACGTTTATATCCATTCGGCCACAGCAATGGCATATTCTAATTAGGGTCATCCTCAAATTTGCACTGACGTTCTGAAGGAAGGGTTTCATTAATGCTCTGTCACCCAGATTAGCAAACAGCTGCAAACTTCACCCATCCTGAAGAGTCGTTGACTTTGAATGTTAGTATTAACCTTATGATAAATCTAACAGCTGGATACCCAAAGTGGTGTTAGGAAGGCATTTTGACCCAATGACACTGAAAGAACGGCGATATATTTCCAAGTCTGGATAATGCATGATTTGGAGGAATACCTTCAGGTGGTGATGTTCTCATGTATCTGCTGCCCTTGTGCTTGTAAGGTGGCAAATGTCACGGGTTGGATGGTACTGTCTAAGGAGCCTTGGTGAGTTACTTGCATGAACCACTGCCGGCATCACCTATGGGTTCAATCTTCACACATTCTGGCATATGCACCAGAATCTGGTATCTATAACATCCACAGGAATCCATTAACCATATCACATTTAGGATCCAGTGACATAGATGACCAAACCACCCCATACTCACACCTTTTGCAGGATCCAGAAATATCTGCACAGCCCCACAGGATCCAGCAGCCGCACTGTCAGCGAGATCCAGTACTCACATGGCCTGTGGGGATCCAGTACCCAAAGGGCCTCTGTGGGATCAGGTATCCCTCCAGTCTGGTCAAACAATGCCTCACTGAATCGAGACGTGGGTCTTTAATTATTGAAAGGTTTTATGAACACAACAGGAAGATTTATGGAACAAGTGCTCACATCAGACATATGCTGTTTGTTCAAGGAAATATGCTGCATTTGTACAGCTGCTGTGCTTGGATGGGACTCTACACAAACAAATACTGCTCCTCTGTCACCAAAAAGGCTTGCCCCGTTCTTGAAATGCCAGCTCTTTACTCGACAACAGAGCTCATTACCATTGGCAAATACCAGCTCTGCTTTGGGGGGCTGGGGTGTATATAAAATTAATGAACTTATAGTTCATCAGCACACACACTGCACGTGGGTGGCAACAAAGCAGCAAGACAGGGAATTACTTGAACTCTATAGGATATCATTATTGTTGAGAATTTGTATGTGCTCCTGAGGGAACCCCTGAGGGTGGGTGCTGTGAGGATGTTCCCCTGTGTGGGTAGACTGGAAAGAGGGGATGCAATTTAAAAATCAGGGGTCTCCCATTTAAGACAGTGATGAGAGTTTTTATTTCGCTTACAGCACTGAGTCTCTGGAATTCAGAGGTCCCAGTGAGCAGCAGAGGCTGAGTCATTGAATAAATTCAAGGTCGAGTTAGACAGACTTTTGATGGTAAAAGGTAAAGTTGCCATAGTCCCAGAGGACCATAGGGCTGCTTGCTCATTAAAGGGAGACGATGGCGGTGATTTAACCTGAAGGCCACCATGCCTCAAGCAAGGGAAGAGGTTGAGAAGGAGAGTCGTTAATGGTAATCTCAGCTGGTGTGAGAAAGGGAGTGTCAAAGGTTATCGGGAGAGGGACTAGGCGGGAATATAGATTTGAGGCCCTATCATATCAGCCATGATCTTAGTGAATGGGGAGAAGGCCCAAAGGGCCAAATGGACTACTTCTACTCTTAATTGGTACTTATACCAGGATTACATACCAAATGTATAGGAATTATGGCACTTAATATTCTGGGATAACTCATTAAACAAAGGCTTACATTTGGTGAACATAGAAGATCAGGCATTAGTGTTGGAAAAAGGCTAGGGAGTTCTTCCTGGTGTCCTGGGCCAATATTAATCCCCATAACAATTCTATGAAAGTGGATCATTTGATCAGTACGGATTGTGGGATCTTACTGTGTGTCAAACTCATTTCTTGCATTATGACAAGATCAACAACTTGAGAGTACATCTGTAAGGGTTCTCCTGAGGCTGCAGAAGGCACTGTATAAATGCAAAACATGTGGCCATGTCTCAGCGATTAATGGTATGTTGTGTTCTAGAGGACCCCAAAGTGGCTAGTCACAGTCAGCGAGGTAATGAAGATCACTGCAATTTGCAATAACAAATAGATGTGTATAGAGCCCTGTAAACCAAATTCAAATTCTCAAAACATCACAGTGGGATTTAACCTCATACACTCTGGTTTATTCATCCAGTGACAAAACCACTGGAATTGTGGGTTTGACCTTCATCTCTGTAGCCAAGCATGTTTTGGCACCGCAGGGGTGCTCTCAAACAATATCTGACATTGAACCACATAAAGGATACCAAATATATGATCAAAAGCTTGGTCAAAAAGGTTGATTGCAGGGTCATCTGAAGAGGAGAGGCGGGGAGAGGTTTAAGAAGAGAATTCCAAAGCAAAATGGCTCAGCAGCTGATGGCATGATCACCAGTAGTGGAGCGATTAAAATTGGAGATGTGCAAGAGAATTGGAAGAGTTTGGATTACCCGAAGGGTTGTTGCTATTTTCTGTCTTACAATCATAGAACATAGAACATAGAAGAATACAGCGCAGTACAGGTCCTTCGGCCCTCGATGTTGCGCCGATCCAAGCCCACCTAACCTACACTAGCCCACTATCCTCCATATGCCTATCCAATGCCCGCTTAAATGCCCATAATGAGGAGAGTCCACCACTGCTACTGGCAGGGCATTCCATGAACTCACGACTCGCTGAGTAAAGAACCTACCCCTAACATCTGTCCTCTACCTACCCCCCCTTAATTTAAAGCTATGCCCCCTTGTAATAGCTGACCCCATACGTGGAAAAAGATTCTCACTGTCGACCCTATCTAAACCCCTAATCATCTTGTACACCTTTATCAAGTCACCCCTAAACCTTCTTTTCTCCAATGAAAACAACCCCAAGTGCCTCAGCCTTTCCTCATACGATCTTTCTACCATACCAGGCAACATCCTGGTAAACCTCCTCTGCACCCGTTCCAGTGCCTCCACATCCTTCCCATAGTATGGCGACCAAAACTGCACACAATACTCCAGATGCGTCCGCACCAGAGTCTTATACAACTGCAACATGACAGTCTACCTTTAAGAGACATGCTCATATGACATTATCACCATATCTTAGTATGTGATCTGAGGGCATAAAGGCCTGCATCTTACACTGGTAATTTGAAGCAGGACACTCTACTGGAAGCATGCTCTGTTGTTGTAACCTAATTAGCCCATACACAAATATGTCTAAGCAATGGAATGCCTAGATCTAGTAGTTATTTGTAATTATTCCTCCATGACAGGAGATAAAGTAGCATGCCACATCAGATAAACCACCCAGTGGCAGGCAGAATACACAGAAACTACCGAAGCAATCATCCCAACATCCACAAATGATGCTGTATTAGAACACTATTTCAATGAACCACCACCCACTGCAGCACAGAGGAACTATGAAGAGCAGAGGAAAATCACCTTTCCAGTGTATTCAAAAAGAACGATTACCCAATGAACACAGACCACTGATTTCTCAGCAACAAACCCAAACAAGCAGACAAAACACGTCCAGAAACCATCGCCACTCTCACCGACATCAAAGACATCTCGGAAATGACTGCCAGACTATTCAGACCCCTTAACATCATGGCAGCCCACAAACCCACCAACACACTAAAACAGCAGCTAATGAACTTGAAGGACCCTATACAGACAAAAAGCAAAACTAATGTCATTTACAAAATACCTTGCAAGAACTGTAACAAACACTACATTAGATAAACAGGCAGAAAACTAGCCACCAGGATACGTGAACATGAACTAGCCACAAAAAGACATGCCACTCTCACTAGTACATAGAGATGAGGAAGGACACCATTTCGACTGGGACAGCACATCCATCCTAGGACAAGCCAAACAGAGACACTCATGAGAATTCCTAGAAGCATGGCATTCCAAATGGAACTCTATCAACTATTGACTTGGATCCCATTTACCATCCCTGGGGAAAAGAACAGGAAATGACATCACCCCAGGAAATGACACCACTAACTCAAGGAAACCTAAACACATAAATAAAATGCAGGCCATACCACCAGTACTTCATCTGGAGGTTCATTGATAATGTTACCTAGTATGGTGACGAAACATCTGAAACTGAACCTTCCAGCTCAGCGAGAAAACCTAACTCCAGATCTCTGATTTTGGTTTTAACTCCACATTACTGTTTGCTTTCTGTCAGTTAAAATTCTTTCACACTCAATACAAATATCAATGACCTGGACTCTATTACTCTCTGTGGAATAGAATTCCAAACACTGATGACCCTCTGATGGAATATTCCTCTTTATCTCTATCTTAAACAGGAGACCTCTAATTTTTAAACTCTTTCCTGAATCTAAACTCCATCAGGGGAAATATCTCAGTATCCACCCTGTCATTCCCCATCAAAATCTTACATGCTTCAGTAAGATCATCTGCATTTGTCTAAATTTCAGCGGATACCTAATCTGCTCAACCGTTTCTCATAATTAATGCCAAATAGAATCCTGTTCGCCGATCCCAACCTCCTGGATTTGCTATCAAATTACCCTGTTTTAAAAATCTACCGAGATTCAAAGGTGGCAGTTAGACAAAGGACTGCCTGTTGTCTGTTGAATAGAGTTCCAGATTCGGGAGGAGAGACAAAAAAAATCACTGAAAGATTAAAAAAAAACATTTGTTTGCTGATAATGGGTTAAGGAGCAATGCATTTCTCTTTAAAGTAAGATCCATTTACTGTGCGAGGACAGAGTGATGTAGTTTGCAGTGCAGACAGTCCCCCACCGAGAGCAATGTTTAGCTGTTATTGATCAGGCTCGCTATGATCAAGCATAAATATTGAATTGGTGGTGGCTTAATATCCCAGCTTAGGAAATGGGGTCTTTTAACCTACAAGCTCCTACTGTGGGCTGAAGAGCCTCTGCACAGTTGCAGTTCGCCTCAGGGGGAGCTGGATCAGCCCTGAGATGGGAGCTGATTGATACCGAGGTTGATGAAATTGTCAACACATCTGTCATCACAGTTTGAAGACTTAAATCCCTGCTGAGATCCCCCTGCTGAGCAATGGTATTCGACAAAGAGCCTGACACAGAACAGAGAGCATGAGTGCTCGCAAGGATGCAGACAAGTGCCGTCTCTCCACTCCTTTCTTCTGCCTCCCCTTTATTTTCATTCATATTCTGGGCAAATCACAGGTTCGTACTGCAGGCTGCCTCTGTTAGCGAGAGCTGAGGCTTATCGACTGGAGAGAAGTCTGAGGCGATGAGCTGCCATCAGCTTCCAAGCTCATCCCAGGGTGGGTGTAGATCAGTCAGAACTCCCTGACAGCTCCTTCCCCAGGCAGAGGACAATGCCGGGTGCTGGTCTGTTATCATGTGATGGCGCCATCGAATTCTCAGCCTCCTCCCCACACTCCCCTAGTGCGAGTCACCGGTGGAGGCCATTCTGGCCCTGGAACTAATACTCTCCCCTGGGCCAGCTATTCAATTAGTCCCCAATTCTTCTGCTTTTTTCCCAAAGCCATGTGAACAATTCTCCTTCACATATTTAACTATTTGCCTTTCAAAAGGACTTTTCAGTCTGTTTCCACCTATCCCTTGTGCGGCCATTTCTAGATTTATGTGAGTCAGGAGCAGGCCAATTGAGCTTGCATGTCCATTCATAGGATCAAGGCCAGAACAAAGAACAAAGACAATTACAGCACAGTAATAGGCCCTTTGGCCCTCCAAGCCTGTGCCAATTCTACCTAAACCTGTCGCCTATTTTCTAAGGATCTGTATCCCTCTGCTCCCTGTCCTTTCATGTATCTGTTTAGATACATCTTAAATGACGCTAATGTGCCCATCTCTACCACCTCTGCGTAAAGAACTTTCCACACATATCACTCTTAAACTTCTCTCCTCTCACTGTGAACTCGTAGCTCCTAGTAATTGAGTCCCCCATTCTGGGAAAAAGCTTCTTGCTGTCTACCCTGTCTATACCTCTCATAGTTTTGTACACCTCAATCAGGTCCCTCTTCAACCTCTGTCTTTCTACTGAAAATAATCCTAATCTACTCAACCTCTCTTCATAGCTAGTGGTCTCCATACCAGGCAACATCCTGGTGAACCTCCTCTGCACCTTCTCCAAAGCATCCACATCCTTTTGGTAATGTGGCAACCAGAAATGTACGTAGTATTCCAAATGTGGCCGAATGAAAGTCCTATACAACTGTAACATGACCTGCCAATTCTTTTACTCAATACCCCATCTGAAGGAGGAAAGCATTCTGTATGCCTTCCTGACCACTCTATCAACCTGCGATGCCACCTTCAGGGTAATCTATATTCTGCTGCATTCTCTGATAGCTTCTTTCACTATCTGCTACTCCACCAATCTTAGTGTCATCTGCAAACTTGCTAATCAAGACCACCTATACCTTCCTCCAGATCATTTATGTATATCACAAACAAAAGTGGTCCCAACACAGACCCCTGTAGAACGCCACTGATCACAGTTCTCCATTTTGAGAAACTCCCTTCCACTACTATTCTCTGTCTCCTGCTGCCCAGCCAGTTCTCTATCCATCTAGCTAGTACATTCTGGACCCCATGCAACTTCACTTTTTCCATCAGCCTACCATGGGGAATCTTATCAAAAGCCTTACTAAAGTTCATGTAATAACATCTACAGCCCTTTCCTCTATCAATCAATTTTGTCACTTCCTCCAAGAATTCTATTAAGTTGGTAAGACATGACCTTCCCTGCACAAAACCATGTTGCCTATCACTGATAAGGCATTTTCTTACAAATGTAAATATATGAAGAGACAATAGGTGCAGGAGTAGGCCATTCTGCCCTTCGAGCCAGCACCACCATTCATTATGATCATGGCTGATCATCCTCAATCAGGATCCTGTTCCTGCCTTATCCCCATAACCCTTCATTCCATTATCCTTGAGAGCTCTATCCAACTCTTTCTTAAACAAATCCAGAGACAGGGCCTCCACTGTCTTCTGGGGCAGAGCATTCCACACACCCACCACTCTCTGGGTGAAGAAGTTTCTCCTCAAATCTGTCCTAAATGGCCTACTCCTTATTTTTATGTTGTGTCCTCTGGTTCGGGACTCACCCATCAGCGGAAACATGTTTCCTGTCTCCAGAGTGTCCAATCCTTTAATAATCTTATACGTCTCAATCAGATCCCCTCTCAGTCTTCTAAACTCAAGAGCATACAAGCCCAGTCGCTCCAATCTATCAACATAAGATAGTCCCGCCATTCCAGGAATTGACCTCGTGAACCTACACTGCACTCCCTCAACAGCCAGAATGTCTTTCCTCAAATTTGGAGACCAGAACTGCATACAATATTCCAGGTGAGGTCTCACCAGGGCCCTGTACAGCTGCAGAAGAACGTCTTTACTTCTATACTCAATCCCTCTTGTTATGAAGGCCAGCATGCTATTAGCTTTCTTCACTACCTGCTGTACCTGCATGCTTGCCTTCATTGACTGGTGCTGAAAATGTGTTGCTGGAAAAGCGCAGCAGGTCAGGCAGCATCCAAGGAGCAGTCGAATCGACGTTTTGGGCATGAGCCCTTCTTCGGAAATGAGGAAAGGGCACACTTTCCTCATTCCTGAAGAAGGTCTCATGCCCGAAACGTCGATTCTCCTGCTCCTTGGATGCTGCCTGACCTGCTGCGCTTTTCCAGCAACACATTTTCAGCTCTGATCTCCAGCATCTGCAGTTCTCACTTTCTTCATTGATTGGTGTACAAGAACACCCAGATCTCTTTGTACTGCCCCTTTACCTAACTTGTAGGTAGTAATCTGCCTTTTAGGTAGTAATCTGCCTTTCTGTTCTTGCTACCAAAGTGGATAACCATACATTTATCCACATTAAACTGCATCTGCCATGCATCTGTCCACTCACTTAACTTGTCCAGGTCAACCTGTAATCTCCTAACATCCTCCTCACATTTCACCCTGCCACCCAGCTTTGTATCATCAGCAAATTTGCTAATGTTACTATTAATACCATCTTCTATATCATTAATATATATTGTAAAAAGCTGCGGTCCCAGCACTGATCCCTGCGGTACCCCACTGGTTACCGCCTGCCATTCCGAAAGGGAGCCATTTATCACTACTCTTTGTTTCCTGTCAGCCAACCAATTTTCAATCCAAGTCAGTACTTTGCCCCCAATACCATGCGCCCTAATTTTGCTCACTATCCCTCAGTATCTTCTCCAGCAGCTTCCCTACCACTGATGTCAGGCTCACCAGCCTATAATTACCTGGATCATTCCTGCTACCCTTCTTAAACAAGGGGATAACATTAGCAATTCTCCAGTCCTCCGGGACCTCACTTGTGTTCAAGAATGCTGCAAAGAGATCTGTTATGGCCCCAGCTATTTCCTCTCTGGCTAATCTGATTGTAACCCCCAACTCCTCCCCAACTACTCCAACCCAGCAATCTTTAACCTTTCGCTTATCAAGGATCAATAGCAAATTGTGTGATTATTTTCCCCTCATGTCACCACTAACACTGCCAGTGAATCTAAATCTGTGTCCTCCAGTTACACATCCTTTAGCCTTTTGGAAACAATTTCTCTTCACTAACCAACCTGACCTCTTCCTCATGTCAAGCCCTGCTATGAAATTTCACCTCAATCTTCTATATACTAAGCAGAATGAACCAACATGGAGAAAAGAAGGTTGAGGGGAGAGTTGATCAAGATTTCCAAAATTGTGAGGGGTCTAGACAGAGTACAGAGGGAGACACTGTTCCATATGTGGAAGGGCTGAGCTCCAGAGAATTTAGGTTTAATATGATTGACAAGATAACCAATGGGGATAAACATTCTTACGCAGGGAGTGATTAGGATCCAAATGTCTTATCTAAGAGTGTGGAGGCAGTACATTTGATCATGGCTTTCACTGGCAGTTTAACTAAAAGAATTTTTCATGGATTTGTTACAGCCCAGAATAATGCCAATGTGTTTGTGCTGGCTCTCCAAATAAGCAATTCATCTAGTATCATTCACATGCCTTCTTCCTGTTACCTATACTTTCTTCCTACTTGAAAACAGTTCAATTCCCTTTCATATGCCTTGACTGAACTAAAAACTGAAACAAAAAGGATTTTGGATTATGTGCAAAGGCGGGGGAGTGGGACTGGGTGAGTTGATCTTACAGACAGCCGTCACAGATGTAGACTGACTAAATGGCCTCTTCCTCTGCTTTTATGGTTCTATTCCAGTTTAGGTTAATTGGGAATTAACTCGAGAAGCATCTGTACATCAAAAACAGATCAAACTGTGATCAACATGGATTCACAAGGAGAAGATGACTTCCCAACAACCTTGGCAGTTTCTTTGAGAAAATAATATTCCTAAGTGGATTGTGGAAATCTGAATGACATATTATTCCTGGATTTTGAAAATACATCACATTTTCAGGCTCCAAAACAGCCACTTTCTATCATTAATCAACAAACTTTTTAAACTTATTCACAGAATGCCGGCATCATTGGCCAGGCCAGCATTTATACAGTCATAGTCATAGAGTCATACTGCAGGAAGCAGACCCCTTGGTCCAACCAGTCCACATAGCGGAACATAATCCCAAACTAAATCCACCTGCCTGCGCTTGGCCCATACCCGTCTAAACTTTTCCTATTCATGTACTTAATCAAATGTCTTTTAAACAGTGTAAATGTACCTGCATCCACTACTTCCTCTATAAGTTCATTGCACACATGAACCACTCTCTGTGTAAAAAAGTTGTCCCCATGTCTTTTTTTCAAATTTTCTTTTCTCACCTTAAAAACATACTCCTCGTCTTGAACTCCCCCACCATAGGAAAAGACACCTGCCATTCACCTTATCTATACCTATCATGATTTTTAAAACTTTAATAAGGCCACCCCTCAACCTCCTACACTCCAGTGGAAAAAATGCTTTATTATTCTCATGAGCCTAGATTGCAGTTAAGAGTCAACTGAGTCAAGATTGCAGTGCGTCTGGAGTCACATGGAGGCCAGACGAGGTAAAGACAGCAGATTTTCTTTCCCAAAGGGTATTAGTGAACCAGCTGGGGTTTTTTTTTTCCTGATGGTTTCATGGTCACATTAGCCTATTAATTCCAGATTTTTATTGAATTCAATTTCTACCTTCTGGCATGGCGGAGATTCAAATCTGGGTCCCCAGAACATGAGCGATCTTTGGATAATGTACCTCGTGATAATACCACTCCCCTATGATGTTCTATGAAAGTATAGCATTATCACCATGTTCTTCCTTTCTTTCTCCCTCACGTGTGTATCTAACTTTCCTTAAAACATATTAATGCTGAAAATGCTCTCCTGAATTCTTAAAATTTCATACCAAAATTTTGGTTTATAAGAACTAGTAGCTTTGTTAAAACAAACAGACGCATGACAAATATGATTTAAAAAGATTGGCTCACTGCTGTAATGTAGGACTGCTCCTTGAAGAAGCAGCTCCACTCACTGCCCAAAAAGAAATACCAGTCTAATTTGCAAATGACACATTCTATCCTGACTTGTCACAGAGTCATAGAGATGTACAGCATGGAAACAGATCCTTCGGTCCAACCCATCAATGCCGACCAGATATCTCAACCCAATCTAGTCCCACCTGCCAGCACCCGGCCCATATCCCTCCAAACCCCTCCTATTCACATACCCATCCAAATGCCTCTCAAATGCTGCAATTGTATCAGCCTCCACCACTTCCTCTGGCAGCACATTCCATACACGTACCATCCTCTGCATGAAAAAGTTGCCCCTTAGGTCTCTTTTATATCTTTCCCCTCTCACCTTAAACCTAAGCCGTCTAGTTCTGGATCCTCAACCCTAGGGAAAAGACTTTGTCTATTTATCCTATCCATGCCCCTCATAATTTTGTAAACCTCTATAAGGTCACCCCTCAGCCTCCAACGCTGCAGGGAAAACAGCCCCAGCCTGTTCAGCCTCTCCCTACAGCTCGAATCCTCCAACCCTGGCAACATCCTTGTAAATCTTTTCTGACCCTTTCAAGTTTCACAACATCTTTCTGATAGGAAGGAGACCAGAATTGCACACAATATTCCAACAGTGGCCTAACCAATGTCCTGTACAGCTACAATATGACCTCCCAACTCCTGTATTCAATACTCTGACCAATAAACGAAAGCATACCAAACGCCTTCTTCACTATTCTATTTACCTGCAACTCCACTTTCAAGGAGCTATGAACCTGCACTCCAAGGTCTCTTTGTTCAGCTACACTCCCTAGGATCTTACCATTAAGTGTATAAGTCCTGCTAAGATTTGCTTTCCCAAAATGCAGCACCTCGCATTTATCTGAATTAAACTCCATCTGCCACTTCTCAGCCCATTGGCCCACCTGGTCAAGATCCTGTCGTAATCTGAAGTAACCCTCTTCGCTGTCCACTACACCTCCAATTTTGGTATCATCTGCAAACTTACTAACTGTACCTCTTATGCTCACATCCAAATCATTTATATAAATGACAAAAGGTAGAGGACCAGCACCGATCCTTGTGGCACTTCACTGGTCACAGGCCTCTAGTCTGAAAAACTACCCTCCACCACCACCCTCTGTCTTCTAGCTTTGAGCCAGTTCTGTATCCAAGTGGCTAGTTCTCCCTGTATTAAGTGAGATCTAACCCTGCTAATCAATCTCCCATGGGGAACTTTGTCGAACGCCTTACCGAAATCCATATAGATCACATCTACCGCTCTGCCCTCATCAATCCTCTTTGTTACTTCTTCAAAAAACTCAATCAAGTTTGTGAGACATGATTTCCCACGCACAAAGCCACGTTGACTATCCCTAATCAGTCCTTGCCTTTCCAAATACTTGTCTTGTATACCTAAGAACAATGTTACAGTAAAGTAAAGGTAAAGTCACCATAGACTATTCCCTTATTGGACAAACAACTGGTGGTGGTTTAAGCAGGGCAAAGGCTAAGGAGAATCCTGCATGGTAACCTCAGACAGTGTGAGAATTGAACCCCATGCTGTTGGCATCACTGTGTTACAAATTAGCCATTCAACCAACTGAGCTAACCAAGCCCAGCACTCCATTACAAGCAACACATGCATTTACAAGTATGACTGGTATGTTTTACCTGTTTTTCCATTTGGGTGGGGATAGGGGAGAACAGTAGTTTCCTGAATTCCCTATTTGTTTAATTGATGTCAATCTTACATTGATGGCTTCAGTTTTTGGTCTCTCCTAGAAGAGGAAACAGTCTTCTCTCTCCCAGCCCCACTGAAGCCCTCTATCTGACCAGTGCTTCAGAAAAGAGGCTATACCATTTTGGACACGACAGGCCGCAACTGGAGGAGCACAGAAATTGGATGATTATGGTAAATCTGGCATCAAACCTGGAATCTCGCTGTTTTTATTGCTCAACACAATCACAGAGTGGCCTACAGTTATGGCTTAGTGCCTCCAAAGCAGACAGTTTGGGTCTGAGGTCCACTCCAGGGATCTGAGCACAAAAGATTGTGCATGGAGTCTGAGGAGATAGAAAATATAGAAGCATTCACATAGGAAAAAGACAATGGTTATCGAGGAGCATACTGAGATACAGGTTACTAGACTAGATGGGATTGAGAGTCATAAGGAGGAATTGTTAGTAATTCTGGAAAGTGTGAAAATAGATGTGTCCTGGGCCGAATGGGATTTATCCTCGGATTCTCTGGGAAGCTAGGGAGGAGGCACTAAGCCTTTGGCTTTGATCTTTATGTTGTCATTGTCTACAGGAATAGTGACCGAAGACTGGAGGATAGAAATGTTGCTCCCTTGGGCAAGAAGGGGAGTAGAGACAACCCTGGTAATTGCAGACCAATGAGCCTTAATTCGGTTGTTGGTAAAGTGTTGAAAAGGATTATAAGAGATCGGATTTATAATCATTTGAAAGAAATAATTTGTTTAAGGATAGTAAACACGATTTTGTAAAGGATAGGTCCTGCTTCACAAACCTTATTGAGTTCTTTGAGGTGACCAAACAGGTGGATGAGGGTAAAGTGGTTGATGTGGTGTATATGGATTTCAGTAAAGCTTTTGATAAAGTTCCCCATTGTAGGCTATTGCAGAAAATATGGAGGCATGAGATTGAGGGTGATTTAGCAGTTTGGATCAGATATTGACTGTGGTTAATGGGAAATGTTCATCCTGGAGTTCAGTTGCTAGTGGTGTACTGCAAGGATCTGTACTGGGGCCACTGCTGTTTCTCATGTTTATAAATGATCTGGATGACGGCGTAGAAGGACGGGTTAGTAAATTTGCGGATGACGCTAAGGTTGGTGGAGTTGTGGACAGTGCGGAAGGATGTTGTGGGTTACAGGGGTCATAGATAAGCTACAGAGCTGGGCTGAGAAGTGGCAAATGGAGTTTAAAGCAGAAAAGTGTGAGGTGATTCACTTTGGAAGGAGTAACAAGAATACAGAGTACTGGGCTAATGGTGTGATTTTTGGTAGTGTGGATGAGCAGAGAGATCTCAGTGTCCATGTGCATAGATTCCTGAAAGTTACCACCCAGATTGATAGAGTTGTTAAGAAGGCGTACGGTGTGTTAGCTTTTATTGGTAGAGGGATTGCGTTTCAGAGCCATGAGATCACGTTGCAGTGTTCAAACGTCTGGTGAGGCTGTGCTTTGAGTACTGCGTATAGTTCTGGTCGCCATATTATCGGAAGGATGTGGAAGCATTAGAAAGGGTGCAGAGGAGATTTAACAGGATATTGCTGGGTATGGAGGGAAGGTCTTGTGAGGAAAGGCTGAGGGACTTGAGGCTGTTTTTGTTAGAGAGAAGATGTTTGAGAGGAGACTTAATAGAGACATACAAGATGATCAGAGGATTAGATAGGGTAGACAGTGAACCTTTTCCCTTGGATAGTGATGGCTAGCATGAGGGGACATAGCTTTAAATTGAGGGATGATAGATATAGGACAAATATCAGAGGTAGGTTCTTTACTCAGAGAATAGTAGGGGCATGGAATGCCCTTCCTGCAACAGTAGTAGACTCACCAACTTTAGAGCATTTAAATGGTCACTGGATAAACATATGGATGATAATGGAATAATGTAGGTTAGATGAACTACACTACCTGCCTCTCCCTCCTACCTTTCCTGGATTCAACCCATTTACCTAGTGCAGTACTGAGTGAGCACTGCACTGGGAGGTGTTGTCTTTCCGACGAGACATCAAACAAATGGCCCACCTGCCCTCTCAAATTGGATGTCAAAAATCCCTCAGCATTATTTCAAATAAGACTGGGACAGTTGTCCCTGGTTTCTCAAATGACATCATTGAAACTGGATCGTCTGCCAATGATGACATGGCTGCTTGCAGGAGCATGCTGTACACACATTCCCTGCATTACAACAGTAAGACATTTGTTGCTCATCTCTGCAGAGCCAATGGTTCCCTTAAACCAAAGCTTCAGGGTGGAATTTTAAAAATTCAGGTGAACAACTCTTAAACAAGTAAGGACAGGGTGGGAAGTTGAATTAAACCTATATTCCATTCAATTTCGCAGGTCCCAAGCTCAAATTCTTTGACAAGCTCCTTAAACCCCGTGGGGCAGCATGATGGCTTGGTGGTTAGCACTGCTGTCTCACAGCGCCAGGGACCTGAGTTCGATTCCCGCCTCGGGTGACTGCCTATGTGGAGTTTGCACATTCTTCAAGTGTCTGTGAGTGTTTCCTCTGGGTGCTCTGGTTTCCTCTCACAATCCAAAGATGTGCTGGCCAGGCGAATTGGCCATGCTAAATTGCCCATACTGCTAGGTGCATTAGTCAGGGTAAATGTAGGGAAATGGGTCTGGGTGGGTTATTCTTCGGAGGGTCAGTGTGGACTTGTTGGGCTGAAGGGTCTGTTTTTATACTGTAGGGAATTTAATCTAATCTAATATAATCTAATCTAATCTAATCTAATCAAACAGCCCAAGGGATGTTTCTGCACAAGGAGCAGTTCCTGTTCCTCCCAACAATCCCTCCCTGTGACTTCTTTATTTGTCGAGATCTCATTCCTGGTCCATCTGTTAAATCTCTGGAGATTAATTATGGTAGCAGTTTTACTCAATTATATCCAATTACCATCTGCCTGAGATAACAGTCAGAATAATCTGGTGACCTGGGGGTGAGCTGGGTGGGGAAAAGAACTGACAATAAAGTACTAAACGAGGCTGGAAGAAAGAGAACTCTGAAATAGTATCAAACAAGGACAAATGAAGCTCTTTGGCATATCATGTGGACAGAAGGGTCAGAGTCTAAACATTACCAGAGAAATTAACTGAAGATCAGAATTCAGGAGGTCACCATTGACCAGAAACTGAACTGGACTTGTTATACAAATAATGTGACTCCAAAAGCAGGTTGAAGCTAGGAATCCTGGAAAAAGTAACTCACCTCCAGATTCCCCAAAACCTGTCCACCATTGACAAGGCATGTTAGGAATGTGACAGAATACTCTCCATTTATCTGGATGAGTGCAGCTCCAACTCTCAAGAAGCTCAATGCCGTCAGGACAAAGCAGCGTACTTGACTGGCACATTTATCCACCTCCTCAGCAATCACTCCTTCCACCACTGACACTGAGTAGCAGCAGCATGTACCATCTATAAGACACACTGCAGAAATTCACCAAAGCTCCCTTGACAGCACCTTCCAAAGATGGAAATGTGTTGCTGGAGAAGCGCAGCAGGTCAGGCAGCATCTAGGGAACAGGAGAATCGACGTTTCGGGCATTAGCCCTTCTTCAGGAATGAGGAAAGTTTGTCCAGCTGGCTAAGATAAAAGATAGGGAGGAGGGACTTGGGGGAGGGGCGTCGGAAATGTGATAGGTGGAAAAAGGTCAAGGTGAGGGTGATAGGACAGATAGGGGTGGGGGCGGAGAGGTCGGGAAAAAGATTGCAGGTTAGGGAGGCGGTGCTGTATTTGATGGATTTGACTGAGACAGGCTGGGGGGAGGGGAAATGAGGAAACTGGTGAAATCCGAGTTCATCCCTTGTGGTTGGAGGGTTGGAGCACCTTCCAAACTCTACCATCTAGAAGAACAAGGGCAGCAGAAACACGGGAACACCTCTCCCTGCAAGTTCACAAATCACACACCATTTTGGCTTGGAATTATATTGCTTTTACTTCAGTATTTTGATGCAACACTGAAGGTCATTCCCTAACTGTATTGCGGGCTTCCCCAAACCATATGGACTACAAGCGTTTCAAGAAGGCACCACCACCTTCTCAAGGGCAATAAATACTGGCCCATCTCATGCATGAGAAAAATAGAGCAAGAGACTGACAGCAAAGGAAGCAAGAACAACATTAAAGCCCAATCAATATCCAAGAACAAGGGGCTATTTTAATTGGAAATTTCTAAGAAACCCTGTCTGCCTATGCCACTTGTTATAGTACTTCGGTGATGACAAATTTCATGACGACTCAGGTTACATTAGTGAGTTCAGACAGAGTGATTCATATTAATGACTGTTTGTCTTGATATCTAACAACAATAGATTGTTAGATATTGTTGATATCTAACAACAATAGTTTCCAATTATATTGGGAACTTGACTGCCGCTTGAAAAGAAAGAATATGCATGGTGTCATGATATGGGTCATAACCCTGAAATACTGTGGACATTTTTAGCATGTGATTCTAAAATGTGGTTTTTAGAAGACAACCGAGGGAAGTAGGTCAATAAAGCAGAGAAATGAACTCATCCCTCCTCACTTGGGGGCTTAATGAGTTGAGGGTATCCCATCTGCAATCTTAAACTGGGGAACCACACCTGGGGTCTGGGTGTAACAAAAGTTACTGGGAGATGAGAAGAGAAACAAACTGAGGGAATTGCTTGTGTGTTAAGTTGGTGCAATCATGATGGCCATGATTTGTGACAATACATTGTTGGGTAGTAACACAGGTTTGAGGCTTACTTGTTTGGGCAAGTTAACCCCATCGTGCTATCTTCCTGATATTTCAAAACAGTTGCAAAGGGGTTCAGGTATGAGGAAGGGGAGAAATCAGAAAGAAGAGAAGGAAAGAGAAGATACGACCAATACAAATCAGATAGAGAATGATGCTTCGAAGAATGGGAGAGATGTGTTATATGATGGATATATGCACATGATGTAGGATGGGAGAAGATTTCTGTGCAGCGTATGCAGTAACATAGACCATTTGTGATAAAAGTAATAGAAAGAAAGGCCAATTAATATATTCAAGAAAGGGATAGATACATTTATAGGTATAAAAGGCATCAAGTAGTATGGGAGAGAGTGGGAATTCGGATTGAGGTAGAGTATCAGCCATGATCATAATGCATGACCAATACGAGATTCCCCAAGCAGATGCTCTACTCCCAGCTTTGAAACAGCAGGTGAGCTCCCAGTGGACAGATGGAACTCTCATTGACTCACTGGTGAAATGCGGCATTCACCATAGACACCTGGAAATCACTGGTCCAACACCATCCAAAATGGAGGAGGAGCATCTGGGAAAGTGTCAAGCACTTCAAAATGTGAGTGGGACAAAATAAAAGCCAGGTGAAAACAGCAAAAGAAGCATGCTGCCACAGCATTGTCCCACCCATCCCTTCTTATGACCATCGCCTACCCCAAGTGTAACAGAAGCCTGCAGTAGCCGCATCTGTCTGTACAGCCATCCACCGACTCACCCTGAGAGTGGAAGAGAGGCATCCTCATTTGCAAAGGACTATCAATGATGATCATAAATAGCAGAGCAGGCCGGCAGGGCCAAATGGCCTACTCCTTGTTTCTATGTAATGGAGAGGAACAATGTGAAGAAGGATAGTGAAAACTGAGGAGGGGTTACAAGAAGTACTTGCACTGATCCAGCATCTCTCAGTGCTTGAAGATGGGATTAGAACAATTAATGTTCGTTTTCGAGTGGCACTGACTCATTGAGCCTTTTCCTGTGTTGTAGTCCTCCCAATGGGTAATCCAAGATGGAGGATGGAAAAAAATTGTGGCTGTAAGAACTGCTCCTTTTTTGACGTATTTTAGGTGTTGGAGGTGGTTTCCTCGAATTCCAGGAGCAGCAATTACTATTTTATATATTATTGCATTGTTTTGGAACTCTGGGGACAAAAGATCAAAACAACAGCACTTTAAAAAGAAGGAAGTCAGATGAAACAAACCTATACCACTGTCTGACACAACAGTGAATCTGCACAGTTACTGCCTTTACTCTTTGAGTTCAAATATGTCTGGACATTTTAGTGCATCTAGGAAAAATGAACAAAGTGAAAGTCACAGCTGACTTTGGAGGAACCTTTGTAGGAGAGCTCACAGCACAGATACGTGCATAGTTTTTAAGTGTAGCCTTGCTATAAATCTACAGTAGGGAGTAGAGTAGGTTCTTTCTTGATTATATGTTTTAATGAGATCTGTTTCCTGGTTAAACTTTAAAAATATCAGCCATGAGTATTAAGTTAGCCTGGAGCAGTGGGTTTTTTTAGAGCACTAAGATGGTGCTATTTTCTGGGTCTGTAGATTGTGAAGGAACAAAGATGGCCTTTAGTAGAGTAATGTGCTCCTCCTGTTGGATGTGGGAGTTTATGGAGATTTTCCGTGCTACTGCTCCTGATGTCTCCAGGAAGTGTCTTTGGTTGTGAATGATATCATATAGCATGGATCGGTTGGAACTGCAGTGAGAGGCAATTAGGAATTTACAGGAGTTGGGGGTATGATGGATGGCAGTTATTGGAAGGGAGAAAAGCTGCAGATAAAGTCAGGTAAATGGGTTGAATCCAGGAAAGGTAGGAGGGAGAGGCAGGTAGTGTAGTAGTCTCCTCTGGCTATTCCCATCTCCATCAAGTATGCTGTTTTGGAAAATGTAGGGGATGATGGACTCTCAGGGAAATGTAGCACGAATAGCCAGGTTTCTGGTACCGAGAAGGGCTTTAATGTAATGAGCGGTACGTCGGATTCCAAATGATCGATTGTGAGAGGGGAATCTCCAGTCAGAGGCACAGACATATGTTTTTGCGGCCAGCAGTGAGAAATCACAATGGTGTGTTGCCTCCCTGGTGCCAGGATCAAGGATAAGTCAGAGTGGGTGCAGAATGTCCTCAAAGAGGAGAGGGACTAGCAGGAGGTCGTTGTACACATTGCAACTAGCGACATAGGAAGGGAAACGGATGACATTCTGAAGGGAGAATATAGAAAGCTAGGCAGGAATTTAAAAAGGAGTACCTCGAGGGTAGTAATATTTGGATAACACCCAGTGCTACGAGCTAGTGAGGGTAGGATAGGAGGATAGAACAGATGAATACATAGCTGAGGAGCTGGTACAGGAGAGAAGGGTTCACATTTTTGGATCATTGGAATCTCTTCTGGGTTAGAAGTGACCTGCACAAGAAGGATGGATTGCACCTGAATTGGAAGGGGACTAATATACTGGCAGGGAGGTTTGCTAGAGTTGCTCAGGAGGATTTAAACTAGTAAGGTGGGGTTGGGAGCAACCCACAGTAACAGTGAGGAAAGAGATCAATCTAAGACTGGTACAGTTGGGAGTGAGTCAAACAGTCAGGGCAGGCAGGGACAAAGCAGAGAACAAGGTAGGACTGATAAATTAAACTGCATTTACTTCAATGCAAGAGGCCTAACAGGAAAGGCAGATGGACTCAGGGCATGGTTAGGAACATAGAACTGGAATATCATAGCAATTACAGAAACATGGTTCAGGAATGGACAGGACTGGCAGCTTAATGTTCCAGGATACAAATGCTACAGGAAGGATAGAAGGGAGTGGAGGGTGGTATAGTGTTTTTGCTAAGGGACAGCATTATGGCTGTACTTAAGGTAGATATTCTTGGGAATACATCCAGGCAAGTTATTTGGGTGGAACTGAGAAATAGGAAAGGGACGATCACCTTATTGGGTTTGTATTATAGACCCCAAATATTCACTGGGAAATTGAGAACAAATTTGTCAGGAGATAAGAGTAATAGGGTGGTTATGGTAGAGGAGTTTAACTTTCCAAACATAGACTGGCATTGCCGTGGTTTTAAGGGTTTAGATGGAGAGGAATTTGTTAAGTGTGTACAAGAAAATTTTCTTATTCAGTATGTGGATGCACATATTAGAGAAGCTGCAAAACTTGACCTACTCTTGGGAACTAAGGCAGGGAGGTGACTGAGTTGCCAGTGGGCGAGCACTTTAGGGCTCTATTATTTTAAAATAGTGATGGAAAAGGATAGACCGGATCTAAAAGTTGAAGTTCTAAATTGGAGGAAGGCCAATTTTGATGGTATTTGGTTAGAACTTTCAAATGTTGACTGGGGGCAGATGTTTGCAGGTAAAGGGACGGCTGGAAAATGGGAAGCCTTCAAAAATGAGATGAGTCTAGAGACAGTATATTCCTGTTAGGCAAGGCTGGTAGGTGTAGGAAATGCTGGATGACTAAAGAAATTGAGGGTTTGGTTAAGAAAAAGAAGGAAACATATGTCAGGTATAAAAAGCAGAGATCGAGTCAATTCTTATAACAGTACAATGGCAATAGGAGTATACTGAAGAGGGAAATTAGGACGGTAAAAAGGGGACATGAGATTGCTTTGGCAAATAGAGTTAAGGAGAATCCAAAGGGATTTTATAAATATATTAAGGACAAAAGGGTAACTAGGGAGAGACTAGGGTTCCTGAAAGATTAGGGGAGAAAGTGAGGACTGCAGATGCTGGAGATCAGAGCTGAAAATGTGTTGCTGGAAAAGCGCAGCAGGTCCGGCAGCATCCACGGAACAGGAGAATCGACGTTTCGGGCATAAGCCCTTCCTCAGGGGTTCCTGAGGAAGGGCTTATGCCCGAAACGTCGATTCTCCTGTTCCTTGGATGCCGCCTGACCTGCTGCGCTTTTCCAGCAACACATTTTCAGCTCTTCCTGAAAGATTAGCAAGGCAGCCTATGTGTGGAACCACAGGAGATGTGGGAGCCACTAAACAAGTATTTTGCATCAGTGTTTACTATGGAGAAGGACTTGGAAGATACAGAATGTGGTGAAATAGATAATGACATCTTGAAAAATGTCCATATTACAGAGGAGAAGATGTCTTGAAATGTATAAAAGTGGGTAAATCCCCAGGACCTGATCAGCTGTACTCTAGAACTCTTGGGAAGCTAGGGAAGTGATTGCTGGGGCCCTTTGCTGAGATATTTGTATAATTGATAGTCACAGGTGAGGATCCAGAAGACTGGAGGTTGGCTAACGTAGTGCCACTCTTTAAGAAAGGTGGTACGGAAAAGCCAGGGAACTCTTCACTGTTGAACCTGACATCGGTGGTGGACAAGTTGTTGGAGGGAATCCTGAGGGGCAGACTTACATGCAATTGGAAAGGCAAAGACTGATTAGGGATAGTCAACATGGCTTTGTGCATGAGAAATCATGTCTCATGAACTTGACTGAATTTTTTTGAAGAAGTAACAAAAAGAATTGATGAGGCGGAACGGTGGGCGTGATCTATATGGACTTCTGTAAGGCGTTTGACAAGGTTCCTCAAGACTGATTAGCAAAGTTAGATCTCATGGAATAAAGGGAGAACTAGCCATTTGGATACAGAACTAGCTTGAAGGTAGAAGACAGACGCTGGTGGTGGAGTTCTGTTTTTCAGACCAGAGGCCTGTGACCAGTGGTGTGCCACAAGGATCAGTGCTGGGTTCACTGCTTTTCATCATTTACATAAATGATTTGGATGTGAACATAGGAGGTAAAATTAGTAAGTTTGCAGATGACACCAAAATTGAGATGTAGTGGACAGTGAAGAAGGTTACTTAAGAGTATAAGGGATCTTAATCAAATGGGTCAAAAGGCTGATGAGTGGCAGATGGAGTTTAATTTATATAAATGCGAGGTGCTGCATTTTGGAAAAGCAAATGAGAGCAGGACTTATACACTTAACAGTAAGGTCATGGAGAGTGTTGCTGAACAAAGAAACCTTGGAGTGCAGGTTCATAGTTCCTTGAAAGTGGAGTCTCAGGCAGACAAGATAGTGAGGGAGGCATTTGGTATGCTTGCCTTTATTGGTCAGTGCATTGAGTATAGGAGCTGGGAGGTCATGTTGCGGCTATACAGGACATTGGTTAGGTTAGTTTTGGAATACTGTGTGCAATTCTGGTCTCTTTCCTATCAGAAGGATGTTGTGAAACTTGAAAGGGTTCAGAAAAGGTTTACAAGGATGTTGCCAGGGTTGAACTGTTTGAGTTCTAGGGAGAGGCTGAATAGACTGGGGCTGTTTCCTTGGAGCATCGGAAGCTGAGGGGTGACCTTACAGAGATTTATAAAATCATGAGGGGCACGGATAGGGTAAATAGACAAGGTCTTTTCCCTTGGGTGGGGGAGTCCAAAACTAGAAGGCATACGTTTAGGGTGAGAGGGGAAAAATTTAAAAGGGACCTAAGGGGCAACTTTTTTATGTGGAGGGTGGTGCATGTATGGAATGAGCTGCCAGAGGAAATGGTGGAGGCTGGTAGAATTACAGCATTTAAAAGGCATCTCGATGGGTACATGAATAGGAAGGGTTTAGAGAGATATGGCAAATGGGATTAGATTAGATTAGGATATCTGATCGGCATGGACAAGTTGGATCAAAGGATCTGTTTCTGTGCTGTACATCTCTGTGACTTCTTGTAAGAAAATGCCGTGTGGCTGATAACAACCAGAAACCCAAACCTGATGAGAGTTAAGAAAAAAGCATTGACTTTGTGGTCATGAAGGTATTATAAGATGGCAATCCTTTCTTACTTTCAGACTCTCGTTGCGGAGGCAGGGTAGGGTCATCTTCTTTAAGAATTCAATGGTGCTGTCATGATGGTAGTTTATTAAGGAAGTTCACGACTCTAATAAGTGGTATGCTTGAGATTCAAGCTCATAGCAAAAGCCAGACAGACAAAATTTCTATTTCACAATTTACCAATTACCGTCTTCAATTCAACTTCCCAAGTTAGGTTCAAATCCACTACCAAAGAGCTTGCAAGTCTAAAACCATAATCATTGCCGTGGCTTACTTGATGAAGAGTGATGCTTGACACTGAGGAAAGCTCAAAGAATTACCACAAATAAAAGATATGCACTATAGAACTTAGTCTACAATAAAAGTGAAGCCTTAACCTTGCCACACTCCTTTTAATTCTAAACATTTTTCATCAACTGGTTCTGACACATCTCTGGAGCATCCAGGACTTAAAACCTGGGTTTCTTAGACAAGAAGCAAATGCTACCATTGCACCACAAAAGCCCACTACCTGTTAAGTCTAAATTGGTCAGCAGCACCATATCTCATTGTAGTGCAGGTGAGGATCTGCTTTGATCTACAGAGAACTGGTTTGAAGTCCTAATTTGCATGCCCATTGCTGCCTTTTCGCTGGAGGTGTCAGCTAGCTATTGTGTAGCACAAATCAAACCACAGAGTAACCAAACTTTGTTGAGATATCACTGTAGCTCATGGCACAGCGTGGATAAAATGAATGTCTCTGGGTGCAATTAACTTTGTCAAAGTCTCGTCAGTAGCCCATTAAATACTTTATGGGCAGCCTCATTTTCTGAGATCAAGCAACAGCCTGGTTTAAACCCCAATAAAATTTCATGTAAATTAGTTACTGTCTGAATTCAGAAGGAGAGGTAGGGGGCTGGAGAGAGACAAAATGTGCGGGAGAGACAATGCATTTACTGAAAATATATTTCCCTCCAAGACAATCATCATCTTGAGTTGGAAATATATCACCGTTCCTTCAATGTCACTGGATCATAATCCTGGAACCCCCTCCCTAATAACATTGATGATCCAGCTACTGCACTTGGACTGAAACCAATCAAAGAGGTAGCTCATCATCACCTTAACTGTCAGGAACCAGCATTAAATGCTGCCCTAGCCAGCAACATCCATGTCCCATGAGTGAATAAAAGAACGGGGATTAATCTCCCATAAGAATTAATGTAATTAACCAGGTATAGGTCAATAAGAATTATTAAAGTTGTCTTTATTACAGTAGTCGGGGACTTTTATATCAAAAGAAAGAATGGAATAAGGTTCTAGATCATCATTATACATGTATGGTGGCTCAGTTGTTAGCACTGCTGCCTTACATCGCCAGGGACCTGGGTTCAGTTCCAGCCTTGGGCGACTGTCTGTGTGAAGTTTGCACATTCTCCCTGTTTCTGCATGGGTTTCCTCCCACAATCCAAAGATGTGCAGGTTTTGATGAATTGGCCATGCTAAACTGCCCAAAGTGTTCAGGGTTGTGTAGGTTAGGTGCATTAGTCACAGATAAATGTAGAGTAATAGGGTAGGGAAATGGGTCTGGCTGGGTTGCTCTTCGGAGGGTCGGTGTGGACTTGGTGGGCCAAATGGCCTGTTTCCACACCATAGGTATTCTATGAATCTCTGTACGCTATTATAACCATTTCAAGTGCCCAACAACTTCATCATCTGTGCACAAAACACACGCAGCTTTTAAACAATTTTATTAAAATTCTTACCATGGAAAAAGAAATCTGCTAGCAGAGCTCAGCAACACACCAAAGTGACAGCCTACGTACAAACAGCTGAATCAATACCAAAAATTGCTCCCTAACAAAATAAGGGCTTATTTGCAAAATGACAAAAATAGGGGCCAAATGCAATAAATTGCAAATTGGTGGTGGAGTAGCAGAGCAGCGTGAGGACTCCTGCCTGGAGCTCAACTGCTCCGTTTGCATCTACATTTTATTTCTTCTTTCACCATTTTCTTTTCTTAGTTGAATCTATTTACCTTCTGTGGAGAACGAGTTTGTGCAGTGTGGAGATCAGGTGCAGAGAAGAGCAAGCTCAGCACATGACAGGCGGAGCCATCATGGGGAGAACAAGCCCAACGGAGCAGCGAGACAGAACCCCCTGGCATCAGGAAAAGGTAGCCCAAGGTGGTGTCAAGAAAAAGCAACTCAAGGCCTCTAGGCATCTGCAGTGCACATGAGTTCAGGGGAGATCAAACTCACTATCCAAAAGAGCTTGGTTATGGAAGCAGTGGTGCCGACAGCAATGTGACTTTGTTGGGTCCACAGCGTGGCAGCGGCTGAAGGCCCCGAGTAGGGAGTTTGGCAGTCAGTGGCATCGCGGTTGTTGCAGTCTAGAGCATGGCAGTCACAGGGGAACTGGATCGAGACTTTGGCAGTCGGTTAGAGGTCCGGAGTGTGACAGTGGCTGGGGACCTGGATCGGGACGTTGACAGTTGGAGATTTAGCCCAATGCGGGAAGAGCAAGCCCAACACGATGGTGAGGGAGATCTCAGGCATCTGTAACAGCAGGCAGCCAAGGTTTCCCGGAGAGTGGACCAAAACAGAGGAGATCAAGCCCTTGTAGGGAGTGCAAGCTCAGCATGGCTAAGCACTTAAGAAAGACTGTTGAACTTTTCATTTTATTTGTTCATTTATCTATTTAACACTAAGAGGAACTATGTTCAACTTTTAACCTTATTTATTTGTTTTTCTACTTTGTACTCAGGATTTTGCTCCTTGGTACCTTTGTATGTAAGATGGCACCAGGAATGGTGGCATTGTACACTTTTCACTGCACTCATGTACTTCTGTACTTGAGTACACATGACAATAAAATCTAATTCTAATTCTCAGCCTACATTGCATCAATGAAGTAATACTGACTTTTAAGTGTTTCATTGTATTTTTACAATTTGGAAATAAACACTTATGTTAGCCTGTCAAAGATCTGTTCAGTGTTGGATGTATGACATGGTGATTGAAGTGAATGTGCATCTAAATTCAGGTATGCAGATTATTGCAATTAGCCTTAATAGGTTATTAACTCTGAGTCAGGGAACCTCAGTAAGAGCAATTCCCCAAAGGTGTTTTACTTTCAGGATCACAGCAAAATGTATTCCACCAACCTCAAATCTTTAAAAACCCTAATATGTATCTCCTTTGCTTAATATATGTTTCTTTAAAACATTTTCAGGATTGATGGACGCATTGCTGGCAAGGGACACTGCCCAGATATAGCAACTTTCCTGAGAAGATTTACTAGCAGGCATTCTTTGGTAAAGGAACAGGGAACACTGGGACTTAGTGACAAATATTTTGTGACAAACGCCATCATCGACTAGGTGGCTTTTAGCCACAGTGGTGAGAATAGTCAGTCTGATGGAGGTTCAGGACAAGCCAGGACCCTTATGCAGCTACCTCCACCACTGAGGCCTCAGTACAGGCCACTGACCCAGGGATGAGTTAGCTTAGTTGGCTGGATGGCTAGTTTGCGATGCAGCATGCCAGTAGCGTGGGTTTCGTTCCTGCACTGGCTCAGGCTTTCATGAAGATCCACCTTTCAACCTCTCGTCTCACCTGATGAATGGCAACCCTCAAGTTAAACCACTACCAGTTGTCTCTCTCTAATGAGAGAGAGTGACCATGGTGACTTTAACAAGCCCCTTATGCACTTATGGAAGGACACAAACAAAGCTGCACATTACCGAAGAGTGTTCCCCTCCATAGACTAAGTCATAGATTAATCACCTTAAACTCAACCAAGTGGAAGCAATCATACAATTCTGGGATCTGCATTTGCTAAAAAATAGAAATTGCCCAGAGAAGGAGGTAGTGGTAGGTCTAAAATCTTGAACATCTGCTTTAAACAGTAGTTTAGAATGAGCCACGTTGATATAGACATTGGGAAGTTATTTTGAGGTTGTACAGGACATTGGTGAGGTCATTTCTGGAGGATTGTGTCCAGGTCTTGCCGCCCTGTTATAGAAAGGATATCATTAAGCTAGAAATGGTATAGAAAAGATTTATCAAGGTGCTGCTGGGTGTGGAAGGTTTGAGTTATAAAGATAGACTGGGACTTTTTTCACTGGAGCGTAGGAGGTTGAGACTTATAAAATCATAAGCGATATGGATAGGGTAATGGTAAGTTTCTCTGCCCTAGGATGGGGGATTTCAAGACTAGGGGGCATATTTTTAAGGTGAGAGGACAAAGATTTAAAAAAGACATGAGGGGCAAATTATTTACTCAGAGAGTAGTACACGCGAGGAATGAACCTCCTGATGAAGTGGTGAATGTTGGCACAGTCACAATGTTTAAAAGACATTTAGATAAGTGCATGAATAGGAAAGGTTTGGCGGGATATGGGCCAGCTGCAGGCTAGTTTAGTTTGGGATTATGGTCGGCATGGACTGGTTGGACCGAAGGGTCTGTTTCCATTTTGTATGATTCTATGACTGAAGAATATTGGTCAGACTGGTGAGGAAGGCAATTCCCCCGCTTTTAATCTTTCTAACATCAATATCCAGCACGTTTTTATTGCAGCTTTTCAGAGTCTGCCATTTTACATTGAGGAAACATTATATCACATGATTTGAATAATTTGTTGTGGAAGCATGACTATTTTCCAAAGGCCATCTGTCCAATGCCAAGGAGTAGGCAACATATCTGGATGGCTAGCCCAGCCTTAACCATTCCGCTAGCATTCCTAGTTGGCTAGGGAGGGAGGCTGTTCACAGAAATAGAGGAAGTCATGCATTATTATCACACCTTTCAGAGCCTCAGGACTTCCCATCCAATGAAATTCTTTTAAATCCTTTTCCCTGGAGGGCTGGTAAAAGCTCAGCCATTGAATTTGATCAAGGCAGAAGTCAATTCCAGGTATTAAAGACATACTGGGGTATGGCATTGTGTGGGGAAATTGAATTGAGATCCATTTTTGCTGCAGCAGCGGTGCTGGCTCTGTGGCTCAGAAGGGAAGGGGAGAGAATAGAAAAGTGCTAGTGGTAGGAGACTCAATAGTAAGAGGAACAGACAGGAGATTCTGTGGTATTCTCGGTATTCTCGGAAGGTATGTGAAAGCGTGGACCAGGGTGCTGCCGGGAAGGTAAATTTCTCCTTTAAAAACTTATCTCGTGGGAGCAGCGGCCTCCATTTTTGCTGCAGCAGCAGGAGTGGTGAGAGCAAGGACGGCGGGGAGGGTGGGGGCTACCAGGAAGATAAATTAATCCTTTAATAAGTTATCTCATGAATAGGCAGAGCGCACACTGAGCAGGAACGGACACGGGACTGCTGGGTAAGTGACGTAATGTATTTGGGTGGTTGCTTTACCCGAAACACAACTTAAGTAGTGTCTCCCTCCCATCCTGTGCTGCACTGTTCTATGTTCTATTAGGGCAGCATTGTGGCTCAGTGGTTACCACTGCTGCCTCACAGTTCAAGGGACCTGGTTGATTCCACCCTTGGGCGACTGTCTGTGTAGAGTTTGCACATTCTCCCCTTGTGGGTTTCCTCCGGGTGCTCCAGTTCCTTCCACAGTCTAAAGATGTGCAGGTTGGCTGGATTGGTCATGCTAAATTGCCCATAGTATCCATGGATATGCAGGCTAAGTGGATTTGCCAAGAAAAATGCAGGGTTACAGGGATGGGGTGGGTCTCGGTGGGGTGCTCTTCGGAGGGTCAGTGTGAACTGAAGAGCCTATTGGCCTGCTTCCTCATTGTGGGGTTTCTATATTTAAAAAATCAGATATGATCTAGGCAAATGGCAGAGCAGACGGAGTGAATGTTCTTTTCTTGCTCAAATATTGCTATGAAGTGAAGTCACTGCTGTAATGTAGAAAAGGTAACAGCCAGTTTGTGCACAGCAAGCTCTCGCAAACAGCAAGGAGATGATAACTCAACAGTCTTTTCCTTTGAGATGTTGGTTGATGGGTAAATATTAGCCAGGGCATTGGCAGAACTGCCCATGCTCTGCCTTGCAATATTGCCATGCAATCTTTTACAGTAGATTTGCAAGAGGCTGGAAGAGCACAGCAGGCCAGGCATCGGGAGGTGGAGAAGTCTGACTTTTTGGGTATAGCCCTGTCTCTAACATGGGATTTTGTACGTCCACCTCGGGGAGCAGAAGGGGCTTCGGTTAGATGGAGTCTAACATGATCATGAAACCATTACCAATTGTCGGAAAAACCTATCTGGTGCACCCATCTCAAAAGCAAGCAGGGATGGAAAATAAATGTTGGCCAGCCAGCAACATACACATTTTATGAGTAATTAAAAAATAATTCCTCAATGCTTGTCCTTACCTGGTCTGACCTAAATGTAACTCCAGACCAACAGCACTGAGCTTAACTCTTAACTGCCTTCTGGGCAATATAAGCTGGGCCTAGCCAGCAATGCCCTATTCCCATGAATACATTCAAAAAAACACTAAGCCAAGAGGAGAGAGAGGAGAAAGACCTCTCTCAAGCACTCTGTGGATTCCTACACTACTGGGAGTGCCATCTTTTGGATGCGATGTTACAATTAAGCTCAATCTGCCCTCTCTGGAGGTACAAAAATAATCCTATGGCCCAGGTTGTTCCTCCGTATTCTGTCACTGGCCTGGCAATACTGTGCTCTGGCACTCGCAGTGCTTCCTGTATTCTGAAGGAGGAGTGGTCACCTCTTTGCAAGTGTGATATCCCCCATGGTTGAATCACTCACTGAGGGCCATCATTGGAAGTTTGCACCTCATGTGAGTCACTGTCTTCAGGATAGTGGAAAAGGGGGCGGGAATAGAGGAGAGAATGACTTAAAAACTCCCATATTGACCCTGACATGTCACCTCTCGTGGCCCAGCAAGTTCCTCAATTTAGGAGATGTGACCTATACTTTAAAGAAGACTGGAAGGCATTCTCACTGGCATTCTGGTAAATATTTATCCCTCAAGTACCATCATTAAGAAGAAACAGATTATGTGGATCATATTGTTGTTTATGGGAGCTTGCTGTGCTCAAAGTGGCTGTTGCATTTCCTGCAGTACAAAACCAGTGCGCTACAAAAGTACTCACTGACTGTAAAGTAGTTTAGGATGTCCTGAGGTCAAGAAAAGCGCTAAGGAAATGCAAGTTCCTTCTTTCTTTAATTTAATAGCAATTACTTTCCAATTTCAAAAACATTTTTTCAAGGATAAACTTTCATTGGTGTATAACAAAATTACTGTTATTAAATATATCCAGCAATATACATCATTGGGGATTTAATTTATGTGCATCTTTTAAAAACACTATTTAAGCAAAATTAAATCCACAAAGAAATTAAGTGATTATGCATTGTGTGTGTGTGTCTATGTATAGCAAGGACAAATATCAGCTGTAATAAATTATCTGGGAGAAAGGTATGAGGGAGCTCAAGTCATCACAGAATTATTATGATGCGGAATGAGGCCATTTGACCCATCCTGTCTGCGCTGGCTCTCTTTTCCCTATAACCCTACACATAATTTTCATCCAAATAATGCTCTCTTTAATGTTCCAATTGAACCTGCCTCCACTGCATCTCCAGCCACTGCATTCCAGACCCTAACTACTCACTGTGTGAGAATGTTTTCTCTCACCTTGTATTTGTTTCTTTTTAAAACAATTTAAAACTGTGCCCTCTGGTTTTTGACCATCTTACAAGCAGGAACAGTTTCTCCCTATCTACTCAATCCAGACCCCTCATGATTTTGACACCTCTTTCAAATCTGTTCTTCGCTGTCTCCACATCCTTCCTGTAATGTGATGTCCAGAACTGTATACAATACTTTAACTGAGGTCTCACAAGCATCCTATCTACATTCAGCATAACCTTCCTGCTGTTGTACTCCATGCCCCTATTAATGCAGTCAGGAGAACTGCATGCTTTATTGACAGCTCTATTTGTTCTATCACTTTTAAAGATCTACATACATATACACAGGTCTCTTTTTTCTTGTAACCCTGCCCCCCGGCCTTAGAGTAATCCCCTTTATTTTATAGCATCTCTCCACGTTCTTTGTATCAAAGTGCATCACCTCACAATTATCTGCATTAAACTTTATCTGCCACCTATCTGCCCACTCCACTAGCTTGTCAATGTCTTTCAAAGTTCTACACCATCCTTCTTGCAGTTTATAATTTTTCCAAGTCTTGTGTCATCACAAACTTTGGAATTGTCCCCTGTACAATAAGATCTGGATCATTAATATATAGGAAAAGCAAGGGCCCTAACACCAACTCCTGGAGAACTCCACCACAAACCTTCCTCCAATCTGAAGAAAACCTGCTCACCATTGTCCTTTGTTTCCTAATCATCAGTTAATCCTGATTCCACGTTGCTGCTGTCCCTTTTATAACTTGCCTCACAAGTCAGTTCTGGGTCACTTTATTGAACGCCTTTTGATGATCCAAGAACATCCTCATAAGACCAATTTTCTCTTCAAAAAACTCCAATAAATTACTTAGACATGATTTTCCTTTAATAAATCCATGTTGACTCGTCTGATTTATATTTTTCCATTCTATCCCAAATAATTGTGTTCTGAAGTTTCTCCATCACTGTAGTTGAAATGACTGGCCTAGAATTGCTGGGCTTATGTTTATAACATTTTTTGGAACAAGGACATAATGTCTGCAATTCTCATGCCCTCTGGCACCAACCCCCAATCCAGGGAAGACTAAAAAATTATTGCCAGTTCTCTGCAATTTCCAGTCTCACATCCTTCAATATCTATGGAGGCATCTCAACTGATCCTGTTACCTTATCAATTTTAAGTCCTGGCAACCTATAAAATACCTCCTCCATATCAATTTTAAATGCTTCTAGTGACTGAGTTCCCTCCTCTGTCACCATGGTTTATGCAGAAACTACCTCACAGGTAAAGATAGATGTAAAGTATTTATTTAACACATAAAAGTAATTTGTTCACAATTTCAAAATCTTTTCTATGAACAAAATTTAGAACTGGGAAAGGCAAGAAAGATAGTGCATTGATGCTTGCATTTATATAGTGCCTTTAAATGTCACAAAGCATTTCACAAGAGTGTCCTCATACAAAATCTGACACTGAACCATAAATGGAGACTTCTGGACAGATGACCAAAGGCTTGGCCTAAGAATCGGATTCAAGGAGCAATGTAAAGGAAGAAATGGAGGCAGAGAAGCTGAGGGAGGGAATGCCAGAGCTTCAGGGCCTGGAATAAGGAAAGCATAGCCACTAACGGAGAGGGAAAGGATTTAAAATGGAACGGACGAGAAGCCAGATGGGAGGAACAAAGGGGTTTTGGAAGAGGGCTTCTCCTCAATCGGAAGGATCTAGTACCAGGGGACACAGTCCCAGATTAAGAGATAGACCATCTAGGACTGAGATGAAGAGGACTTTTTTCAGACATAGGGTAGTAAATCTTTAGGGTGTGGAGACTCAATCATTAACCATGCTAAAGAAGGAAATCGATAGATTTCTAGGTTTTAAAGATATCAAGGAATATGGGATCATGCAGAAAAGTGGCAATGAAGTAGACAATCAGCTATACATGAAGTGAAAGGTGGGGCAAGCTCAAGGGGCCGAATGCCCTACTTCTGCTTATTTTCTATACCTCGGGCTCGTGGAGCAAGAAGATTATAATGAAGAGGATTGATGAGGGCAGAGTGGCAGTCGCGATCTATATGGACTTCAGTAAGGCGTTCAACAAGGTTCCTCATGGTAGAATGGTTAGCAAGGTTAGATAACATGGAATGCAGGGAGAACTAGCCATTTGGATACAGAACTGGCTTGAAGATAGGTGGTGTTGCAGGGTCGCTTTTCAGACTGAAGATCTGTGACCAGTGGTGTGCCACAAGGCTTGGTGCCCTGCCCACTACTTTTCATCATTTATATAAATGACTTGGATGTGAAAATAGGACAGATGGTTAGTAAGTTTGCAGATGACACCAAAATTGGAGATGTAGTGGACAAAGAAGAAGGTTACCTAAGAGTACAATGGGACCTTGATCAGTTGGGCCAAAAGGCCAAGGAGTGACAGGTGGAGTTTAATTTGGATAAATGTGAGGTGCTGCACCTTGGAAAGGCAAATCAGGGCAGGACTTAATGGTAAGGTCTTGGGGAGTATTGCTGAACAAAAAGACCTGAAAGTGCAGGTTTATAGTTCCTTGGGAGACAGGATATGAAGAAGGCATTTAACTTTCTTGCCTTTATTGGTCAGTGCATAGAGAATAGGAGTTGGGAAATGATGTTGCAGCTGTACAGGACATTGGTTGGGCCATTTTTAGAATACTGCGAGCAATTCTGCTCTCCCTGCTACAGGAAGGATGTTGTGAAACCTGAAAGGGTTCTGAAAAGATTTACAAGGATGTTGCCAGGGCTGGAGGGCTTGAGCTATAGGGAGAGGCTAAATAAACTGGATTATTTCCCCTGGAGGGTTGGAAGCTGAAGGGTGACCTTACAGAGGTTTATAAAATCATGAGGTGCATGAATAGGGTGAATGTAAAAGGTCTTTTCCTTGGGGTGGAGGAGTCCAAAACTAGAGGGCATATGTTTAAGATGAAAGGGGAAAGATTTAAGGGACCACGTTTTCACGCAGAGGGTGGTGCATGTATGGAATGAGCTGCCAGAGGAAGTGGTGGAGGCTGGCAGAATTAGAGCATTTAAAAGGCATCTGGAATGGTATATGAATAGGAAGGATTTAAAGGGATATGGGCCAAGTGCAGGCAAATGAGACTAGATTAGGTTAGGATATCTGGTTGGCATGGACGATTTGGACCAAAGCGTCTGTTTCCATACTGCACAACTCTATGACCGCCATTTAATCTCTCCCTTGTCCTTCTCTAAGGAGAATGGTCACAGCTTCTCCAAGTGGCATGGTGGCTCAGTGGCTAGCACTGCTGCCTCACAACACCAGGGTCCCAGGTTCAATTCCAGCCTTGGGCGACTGTCTGTGTGGAGTTTGCACGTTCTCCCTGTGTCTGCGTGGGTTTCCTCCAGGTGCTCCGGTTTCCTCCCACAGTCCAAAGATGTGCAAGTCAGGTGAATTGGCCATGCTAAATTGCCCGTAGTGCTAGGTGCATTAGTCAGAGGGAAATGGGTCTGGGTGGGTTACTCTTCAGAGGGTCAGTGTGGACTGGTTGGGCCGAATGGCCTGTTTCCACACTGTAGGGAATCTAATCTAACTGGAGACCTTTCTTCATGGTACCATTTTTGTCCACTACCTCTGAAACCAAGAAAGTTTTATACATTAATACTTAGAACAAACAGACTGCCTTATGAAGAACAGCTTAATTCAGAAGAGTCAGAGGCGACTAATTGAAACATTCTCAGCTCAGGGAAGAGAACCCTTGATCTACCTGCACAGACTGTCAGTTCTGTGTCAGCCTGGTCAATTTCTCTTCCAGCGATATTGCTTGTAATAAACAGCTTGTCAATTTCACCTGATCTAGCTTGTGTGGTCTCTGTTCAATTGGGCTCAACTCTCCCACACGCACTCCCAGAATTTATAACAGGTGGTGTATAATAGGTGAGTGTGTGATGGGTGAGCCTGTGGCAGTCAGGCAGGTGACAGATAGGTGGGCATGTATCAAATGGGTACAAACAGGTGGGATGATTAATTAGCGGGTGACCGCTCCCACACATTGTGTACTCCTGTGAATTTTATCCCACCCTGACTGTCTCTAACGCTCACACCAGCAAATCGATAGCCTTTCTGGAAAGAAGTCTGCTGTCCTTACATGGTTTGGCTGATTTGTGAGTCCAGATCCACAGAAATGTGGTTGACTCTTATATGCCCTCAGAAATGCTCAAACAGCTACTCAGTTCAAGGGCAACTGGGGATGAGTAACACATGCTGGCCTTGCTAGGAATGCCTACATCCCATGTTAATGCATTGCAGAGTGCAGAAATGATGTACAAGAATGGTTCCAGGATTGAAAACTTCAGTTATGAGGGTAGATTAAACCAGTTGGGACTGTCCTCCTTGGAGAGAAGAAGGCTGAGGGAGATATGATAGAGGTTCCAAAATCAATGTCAGGTTGGATAAAGTAGAGAGGGAGAAGGTGTTCCCATTTGTAAAAGAGAAAAAAATGAGCAGACCATGGATTTAAAGTGATGAGCATACAAAACAAGTATATGAGTAAAAAACACTTTCACACAGTGAGTTGTTAGGGTGTGGAATGCTCTGCCTGAAAATGCGGTGGAAATAGAGACATTCATGAAGGTGTTGGATGGTTATTTGAAAAGAAATGGTGTGCAGGGATACGCGGGAACGACAGGAGACTGGCACCGAGTAATAGGACTGGTACAAACACAATGGGCTGAATGACTTCCTTCTGCACTGTAATAATTCTGAGATTGTTTTTCCTCCTGCATCCATTGAGTAAGTGCATGGATTTCACATGTGATTTTACACTTTACAATATTGTCAAGCTCCAAAGGTCTCAGCTGGAGTGCCACTGGGGACCACAGGTTGTTCAACTGTTCAGTGTCCCTCTTGAATGCTCCTCCATAAGCATTCAGTCAAAGCACTTCACAATCAACCCAAAATGGGACTGGGTACTGTCTGTGAATAGCCAAAAGCCATCTTTCCCCTCCAAAGGAATGTTAGCCTTTATTTAAAAGGGAATGGAGTATTAAAAACAGGAAAGTTTTGCAAAACTATACAAGGCATTGGTTATACCACAGCTGGAACACCATGAACAGTTCGAAATCTCTTATTTAAGGAAAGATATGCTGATACTGGAAGTAGTCCAGAGATGGTTCACTAAGCTGATCCCAGATATGGAGGAACTATCTTATGAAGGGAGGTTGTAGATTGGGCCTGTACTCTTAGAAGAATGAGAGATGATCTTATTAAAACATACAAAATTGTTAGAGGACTTAAGAGAGTAGATATGGAAAGATTAGTTTCCCATAGTGGTCTAGGACCAGAGGGCATAATCTCGGAATTAGCAATTGTACATTTAAGACAGAGATGCGAAGAAATTTCTTCTCTCAGAGGGTAGCGAATTGGTGGAAGTCTTTGTCACAGAGAATTGTCAGGGCTGGGTATATAAGTAAATTCAAGGTTCAGATAGAGAGTTTTTTTAATCAGTAGGGGAATAGAGGGTTATGAGGAAAAGGCAGAAAAGTAGAGTTGAGGATTATCAGATCAGCTATGATCTCAATGAATGGCGGAGCAGTGTCGATGGGCCGAATGGGTCTAGTTCTACTCCAACACCTTATGGTCTTAACTTTTTGAGTGCAATATGACTTCTTTAGTACAAAAATTGATTATCTGGGTCACTGTCACATTTCCACCATGGGAGCTTGCTGTGCACACACTGGCTGTCATGTTTCCTACATTACTTACTATTTAGTAGCTCCACTTCAAAAGTGCTCTGTTTCCTGTGAAGCCATTTGGGAAATTTTGAGGTCATGAAAGCTGCTACAGAAATGCAAGTCTTCTTTTCCTCCCCAGGTACCATTTTGACCCCTGGGCCATCACTTGGCCTGAACAACACAGAACACGAATCAAAGTCAAATGAGTATTTTGGCACCTTAGAGAGCACACATATGCACTGCCACAAGTTCCACTGCTGACTCTCCTTGCGCCTGAGATGCTCAGCCAATTCCTGCATTGAAATCAGTTTAGCTTTTTATACACTCATCAATTATGTCTAACATGTGTTAAGCAGCTCTCCTGTACAGCAGATAATTACAGGTATTAATTATTCATGCAGCAGCAATTGTGATTCAGTACTGATGCACAGCACATAATGGATTCCAGTCCAGGTGGAACAATTAAAAATAGAAAGAAGCAGACAGTCACACGGAGACAAGTGTCATGCAATTAACACATTAGAGGAGCCATAATGGTGAAAAGCATTGTTTTTTACCCCTGTTGGGTTTTACAGGTTGACGCACAGCAGATGAAAAGGTGTACATCTGTATGAGTGCATGGTCTATGTGCCTGCTTGTGTATGAATGCATGTCGATGTGTATATGCATGTGTATGCATATTTGTGTGCATGTGCACATGTACATGCGTGCATTTGTGTGCATGTGTATGATTACACATGTGTGCATGTGCTCATGCATCTGCGTGCATGCGTGGTGTATGTATTTGTATACCACTGTATATGTGCCTGTGTGTGCATGCATGTCTGCATGTGCATTTCTAATTTTGCGTGTGTGCACCCCGTTAGTGTGCATGTGTAGGCATGCATGTGCCGATGTTCATGTGCATGTTTCCATGTAGATGGGCGCACACATATCTGAATGCGAATGTGTGTGCATGCATACACCTGTGTCCATGTGCCTTTGTGCATGTGAGTTTGTGTTACCCATGGATATATTGTCCGCACATGTGTGTTTCCAAGGGCATTTGTGTACCAGTGGTATCGGAGAATCTTTCAGCTCAGGAGAACAAATGATCCAAAGTGGAATTGATCCAAAGTTAGCTCTCATAGACAGAGTAAGATCATTAGGGATAGAAGCAGCAGGAGGTCATTCAGCCTTTTGAGCTCACTCTACTATTCTACGAGATTGTGGCTGATCATCTATTTAAACAGCAGTTTCCTGCACCATCTGCAAAACTCCTTATCTTGTTAATTTGTAGAAAGCTATCAATCTCAGCCTTGAACAGACTCAATGACAAAGCCTCCTCAGCCTTCTGAAACAGGGAACTCCAAAGATGTACCACCCCCAAAATGAAGAAATTCTTCCTCATCTCAGTTCTAAATGAAGATGCCAATTAGTCACGCTTGCACTGCTCCTTTTACCATAGTGTTGGCTTAGGTTTATGGGAGTCGAGAGTGTGGTGCTGGTAAAGCACACCAGGTCAGGCAGCATCCAAGGTGCAGGAGAATCGACATTTTGGGCAAAAGCCATTCTTCAGGAATGAGGCATATGCACCAAGGGGGCGGAGAGATAAATGGGAGGTGGGTTGGGCTGGGGGGAAGGTAGCTGAGAGTGTGATAGGTGAATAGAGATGGAGATAATGGTGATAGGTCGGAGAGGAGGGTGGAGCAGATAGGCAGAAAGGAAGATGGACAGGTCAAGAGGGTGGTGTCGAGTTGGAAGGTTGAAACTGGGATAAGGTGGGGAGAGGGGAAATGAGGAAACTGGTGAAATCCACATTGATCCCGTGTGGTTGGAGGGTCCCAAGGCGGAAGATGAGGCATTCTTTCTCCAGGCGCCATGTGGTTAGGATTTGGCGATGGATGAGGCCCTTGACGGAGGGAGGAGGGGGAGTTGAAGTGTTCAGCCACTGGGCAGTGAGGTTGGTTGGTGAGGGTGACCCGGAGATGTTCTCTGAAGCGTTCTGCAAGTAGGTGTCCTTTCTACCCAATGTGGAGGAGATCGCATTGGGAGCAATAGTTACAGTAAATGACATGTGTAGAAGTGCGGGTAAATCTCTGATGGATGTGGAAGGCACCTTTGGGGCCCTGGACAGAGGTGAAAGGGAAGGTGTGGGCACAGGTTTTGCAATTTCTGCGGTGGCAGGGGAAGGTGCTGGGAAGGGAGGGTGGATTGGTTGGGGGCATGGACCTGACAAGGGAGTCGCGGATGGAATGGTCTTTACAGAATGCAGATAGGTGTGGGAGGGAAATATATCTCTGGTGGTAGAGTCCGTTTGAGGGATGCAGAAATAGCGGAGGATGATGCAATGTAAATGGAGGTTGGTGGGGTGGATGGTGAGGACCAGGGGGGGTTCTGTCTTTGTTGTGTTTGGAGGGGTGGGGTTCGAGGATGGAGATGCAGGGAATGGATTAGATGCGCTGCAGTGCATCATCGGCCACTTGGAATGGTAACGCACTTTGAAATTGAGAATAGTGATCTTCAATTCCCAGGAAACCATCTTGTAATTTATAGCTATGACCTGACTTTACCTGGACAAATGGACCACAGCATGATGGTGTCACATCAGCAAACCCACACCTCCTGACTGTCAACAGACTGAGATCTGGAGCTAAGTACATTAAACTCAGCAAGCGACCATCACTCACCTTCGGGGATCTGTATTCACTGACTCCTTGCCTGTCTTCTGTATCTCCAACTGCTCCCAGACTGAGGCACTTGGAGGCCCTCAACACTGACCATAACAGGCAAGCAGTTGGGATGCGAGACACATTTCTTACATGACAGCGAGCCATCTACGAGGCAGGTGGCGGGTTCAGGCCCTTCAGTGGCCATTATTTTACAATTAAGGGCCTTAATTGCTGATCTTTTGAGTAAGTCCCCCATGGCATCATGGATTACATAATGAACAATGGTCACACAAACCCGGGTTTCAAAACGTTGGGGAGTGATTTGATTGGAGATTTTTACAAGTGTTATTAAAGAGAAAGGACAGGGTAAATATAGAGACTGTTCCACTGGTTGAGCTGTCTGAGACGGAGAGACACAGTCAAAAACATAGAGCCATATCTTTCAGGAGTGAAATAAAAACAGAAATTGCTGGAAATGCTCAACAGGTCTAGCGAGAAAACAGAGTTAACGTTTTGGGTCCAGTGACCCTTCCTTGGACCTGTTGAGCTTTCCCAACAATTTCTATTTTTGTTTCTGATTTCAAGCAGCCACAGTTCTTTCGGAGTGAAGTTGGGAAACTGTTCGATACACGCTTAGAATTTTCCTCCGCAAACAGCAACTGGCGCTCAATCAATTGTGAACTACAAATCTAAATTGAATGATATTGTTAGCCAAAGGGATACGAGGCAAGGGCAAGTGTACGGAGTTAGGGTGCAGATGAGCCATGATCTTATGGAGAGTTGGAATAGATTTGAGGAGCTTTACTTTCTTATTCTTTCTTGGGATGTAGGCATTTATTTACTTGTTGCACATCCCTAATTATCCAGAATTGAGTGTCTTGCTCAGCTATTTCAGAGGGCAGTTAAGAATCAACCACGCTGCTTAGAGCCTGGAGTCACATGTAGGCTGGAGTCATGGGTAAGGATAGCAGATTCTCCTCCCAAAAGGGCTTTAGATGGGATTTCAAGACAACTGATGATAGTTGACATGATCACTGAGTCTAACTTCATGGTCTAGAACCTGTGTCACCAAAGCATTTGCAGAGCCTCCAAATGACTAATCTAGTGACATTTCCAGTAGGCCACCACCTCCTTAAAATACAAAGATAGAAATATTGAAATAAAACCAGAAAAACAAAGAAACATGAGCAGGATTAAAGAACTGAAAGTCCTAGTCTTGTTCCTATATTCCATGTTTCTATGGGTTGAGGGCAGTAGGACTTGTTAAGTAACTAATTAAATGAATAAGATCTTGGCCTGCTACCACTGGGATTAACCCAACTCCAAGCGGGCCTGTCTCCAAGGAGCATGTTCACTGACTGGTCAAACTGAGCAGTAGAGAATTCCAAACATTCATCACCCTTTGAGTGAAGAAATTCCTCCTCATCTCAGTTCTCAATAGCCACCCTCTTTTTCTAATACTGTTCCCCAGGTTGCAGAGCCTCCTCCCTCCCCAGGCCAGGGGGAAACATAGAAACATAGAAAATAGGAGCACGGGTAGGCTGGTTGGCCTTTCAAGCCTGCTCCCCATTCAATATGATCATGGCTGATCATCCAATTCAATCCCCTGTTTCCACATTGTCCCCATACCCTTTGATTCTTCTAACCCTAAGACCTATATCGAACTCATACTTGAAAACATACAATGTTGGGAGTGGCACGGTAGCTCAGTGGTTAGCACTACTGCCTCACAGCACCAAGGTCCCAGGTTCAATTCCAGCCTTGGATTCGATTCCAGTTTGTGTGGAGTTTTGCACATTCTCCCCGTATCTGCGTGGGTTTCCTCCGGTGCTCCGGTTTCCTCCCACAATCCAAAGATGTGCAGGTCAGGTGAATTGGCCATGCTAAATTGCCCATAGTGTTAGGTGCATTAGTCAGAGGGAAGTGGGTCTGTGTCGGTTACTCTTTGGAGGGTCGGTGTGGACTGGTTGGACCGAAGGGCCTGTTTCTACACTGTAGGTAATCTAATCTTTTGGCCACAACCACTTCCTGTGGCAGAGACTTCCATAGGCTCCCCACTCCCTCGGTGAAAACATTTCTCCTTGTTCTTCATTTTAAATGGCCTACCGTGTATCCTTAGACTGTGGCCTCTGGTTTTGGACTCCGCAATCTTCAATAACCACCTCTTGCTCTGAAATGAACAGGTGTTGAAGCTGTAATATCTGACTGCCTCGTGTTTATCTTACCAGGGGCTCTCTTGTACTTGAGCTTCAGGTGAGGCTATGTGTCATCTGAATTTGCATCAGTGGCTTTGGGAGATAATCAAAGATGGGGCAGAGGTGCAAGGAATAACAACTTTTACAGATGCACCACAGAAAGCATACTTTCCAGGTGCCTGGTATGGCAGCACTCTGCCCAGGACCATAAGAAATAACAGAAAGTTTGGTGCCCGGCGCAAACTATCACAGAAGCCAACCTCTCATCCATGGACTCCATTTACACCTCTCATTGCTACGGAAAGACTGCCAACATCAACAACGACCCATCCCACCCACATAATGCTGGTCTACAAACACACGTGACAATAGGTTCAAGAAGAGCTTCTTCCTTGCTGTTATTAAACTGATGAATAACATTGATGTTGTTAACTTTGCCTTGCCTCGCACACATCCTGTGCAATGTAACCTGTATGTCTCACTCTGTCTGTGAGATCTGTATGTCCTTGCTTACAAAGCAAACAAAGCTTTTCACTGTACTTAGGTACACGTGACAATAAATCAAATCAATCAATCAATACTGCTGCATTGGGAACATTTGACGACTGCATTAAAACGTAGGGTTGCCAACTTTGATTAAACCTATTCCTGGAGGCGTCATTACATGACTTGGCCCTTCCTCCAGCTTCTAGCATGCAATGTCTTCTCAGACCAATCAGAAAGCAAAAAGATTCATTATCCAATTGGATGATGCTTGACAGTCAGTCAAACAACCTTCTTTTTCCCATTTTCAATTGTTTTTATAACTAGTAAAGAAAATTGTTCAAAGCAGATGACAAAAAAATGAATATCCCTGTTATTATTTTTCTCCAGGGTTTTACATGGCAGTGTCTTCAGTCCCAGGTGACTCCAGGCCAATGTTGGAGAGTTGGCAACTCTACTAAGAAGGAATGAGACTAACAGTATTTCTCCTACCTGCGACAGTCCCAGGTAGATGGAGACAGTTTCAGAGATGTACAAAAATTTCCCTTCTCGATTTAGTGCAAAAATAAAACCATCCAAGGACTGCAGAAGAAAAGCAAGAAAAGAAATTAAAGTTAAACAGTTTGCTATTTTGAAATGCTTTTTGACCACTTAAGGATTACTCAGTTCACATCTGTTGACATGGAAAAGAAAGAAATGTTCACTAATATTCCACCATCACCCATCACATTCTCCAGAGCAACTTGGGATGTGTGATAAATGATGGCCAGCCAAAAATGCCCACATTCCATAAGTGAATTAAAAATAATCCGTTTACAAAAGGGTTACAAATTTCTGCCATCTTTTTGTGCCCAAACACACTTCCTAATTTCACTACTGAATGACTCAACTCTAATCTGTGCCCTCTTTCTTGGAACTCTGCCTCCGTCACACAGGAAATTTTTAACTCTTCATCACTGCTTTAGTCGTTCCTACAAAAATATCACAAATCTCCAGAATGTTTTTTTCTCATATTAATCAGTGATTAGATCACCCCTTAATCTTTCACAGTTAATGGAATAAAACATGAATTTTGTTTTGGAACCCTCTAGCAAAGAGATAATGGACTGAATGGCCACTTTATATGTTATAAATTTTCAAGAACATCATACATTCAATAAATGTCACATTGATAAATTCAATACTGCATAGTCTTTTGAATACAATATTAAAACACAGATCCTGTGTAGCATTTTGAAGAAGAGCAGAGGCGTTCTACCACTGTCCAGGGTCAATTAATTATCCTTTAATCAAGATCAGGAATCGGCAGCATAAGGGAATATTCTGCACTGCCTGGATGAAACAGCACCAACAACACTCCAGAAGCTCAACGCCATCCAGGACCAAGCAGTCCGCTGATTGACTCCCCATCTATCATTTTCAACACTCACTCCCTTCCCTGGCAATGCACAGTTCCAGAGTTCCTCATACTTCCATGTGCCCATCATTAATATCTTGGTTCCAATGGTTCTCTCTCACATTATTGAATTCCCTCACCTTGACCTAAAAAATGGCCATCAATAGAAAAAACTGCAGGTAGAACTTGCATTTATAACGTGCCTTTTCTCAAACTCAATATGTCTCGAAGTACTCTACAACCAATAAAGTACTGTTATTGTTGTAATGTAGGAAATATAGCAACCAATTTACAAAGTACTGAACGCCCAAAAGCAAAACACTGCGGATGTTGGAGATCTGAAATAAAAATAGAAAGGGCTGGAGAGATTCAGCAGGTCTGGCAGCAGGTGTGGAGAGAGGAACAATGTTACTGTTTCAAGTCCACTATGGTCTTTCCTCAGAACTCTGTTTTGCCAGCACTTCCTCATTTTAATATTTGTGACTGTGATATTATTTGAAGGATAAATACTGGTGAGGACACCTGAAAATGCAAGCGAGGCCTCGGTTTAAAGTTTGTTGTAAAAGGCAGCACCACCAAGAGTGTAGCACTCCCTCAGCATGGAATGGGTGCACCAACTGGGGGATTTTTTGGTCAACATTCTGGAATTGGATTGATCCAATACAATTCTGACCCACAGGCAAGACTGCTAACCACTGAACCACAGCCGACATCCAACAAAGAGTGGCCAAACATGGGTGTTGGCAAAAAAAAATGCAGAAAACACACACTAGAAGTGACTAAGTAATCAGCACATGATAGTTTGAGATAATTGCTGATTGGTCAATAGGTTCAAGTGGATTCCAAGAGTTACAGATTCAAGAAAAATCCCCTTTCCCAAAGAAGGGGGTGAAACTCTCTGCCACAGATGAATAGCATAAATGCATTTAAGGGGGAGCTACATATGAGCAAGGACGAAATTGAAGGATATGAGCAAGAAAGAAATTGAAGATTCTGTGACTTCAATGAGAGATGATGTCATTAAAAAAAGGGACAGTTCAAGGAAGAACTAAAATGGCAATTTAAAGCATGGAGCAAGGCTCCAAAGAAAGCCAGCCCCAGCATTCATCCACTTCCATCACATGTTCTGTGCAAGCTAATTTTGCAAAACAAGCTTCCTTATTTTCAGAGAAGAAGCTTTTACTGCACTGTGCTGCATTGGGAGTATTGGAAATGTCAAATCTGGGATGGTGTCAGTTTGCAGCTTTAATAAAGAGAGATGATTAAATAGCAGAATCGGTTTTAACGGCTGCCCTGCTTCTCAATGAGAAGAAGTAAAATGGACTTATTGCCCTGTTCATGCCGTGCTCTGTTTTCAAAGATGTAGAGAATATCATAGATAACCCCATCACAGATTTTACGTCAGTGGCAGAGGTAGTGAATTTTTATCCTTTATTCTTTCATGGTAAGTGAGCAACGCTGCCAAGGCCACCATTCATCACCCATTCCCAATTGCCCTTGAACTGAGTGACTTGCCAACGTTGCTTCAGAGGGCGGTTAAGAGTCAACCATATTGCTGAGAGTCTGGAGTCATATGTAGACTGGACTAGGTCAGGAAGGGCATTAATAAACCAGATGAATTTTTAAACCAATTTTTTTAATCATCAGAATGTTACCATCCCTGAGATCTATTTACTAATTTTTTTACAAAATTACTCATGTAGTGCTTTCAAATGTCTTCATCTAGCTACCTCTGTAACCCCCTCCAATTCACTAATTCTTTAAGATCTCTACATCCCTCCAATTCTGACCTTCTGGAACATTCCCTAGGATTTTAATCGCTCCACTTTTGAGAGCCATGTCTTCAGCATCCTGAGTCCGAAGCCATGGAATTACTTGTCCCACCAACTCTCCTTCCTCTTCTTTAAGCTTCTTCTTGAAACCCATCTCTTTGACCATCTGTCCTTATATGGCATCTCTCTAGTACATTGAAATGTGTGTTAACACTTTCTATAAATGCAAATCGTGCATCAAGTTATCTTCTTGCTAATGTCACAAGCACTGCCTCTCACACTTCAGACATCACAGTTTAGGATTTTGTTTTCACTGCACTTGGGACATGGGCATCGCTGGTGAGGTTAGGATTTAATGTCCTTTCCTAGGTGCCCTGGAGAAGGTGGTGCTGAACTGTCTTCTTGAGCAACTGCAGTCCATGTGGTGTAAGGACACCTACAGTACTGTTAGGAAGGAGTTCCAGAATTTTGACCTTGTGACACTTAAGGAATGGTGATATATTTCCAAATGAAGATGGTGAATGGCTCAGAGGGAACTAACAGAAAATGTTAGTTCCCATTCATCTGCTTCCCTTGTCTTTAAGGGCTAGTGCTGGAAATGTGTTGCTGGAAAAGCGCAGCAGGTCAGGCAGCATCCAGGGAACAGGAGAATCGACGTTTCGGGCATAAGCCCTTCTTCAGGAAGGGCTAGTGCTCACATGACTGGTAGAGGCTGCTGAAGTTCCATATCCGCCACAGATTCACCTGCACCTCCACCCACATCATCTACTGCATCCGCTGCAGCCGGTGTGGCCTCCTCTATATTGGGGAGACAGGCCGCCTACTTGCGGAGCGATTCAGAGAGCACCTCTGGGCCACCCGGACGAACCAACCCAACCAACCTGTAGCACAGCATTTCAACTCCCCCTCCCACTCCACCGAGGATATGCAGGTCATTGGACTCATCCACCGCCAACCACAACAACCCGACGGTCGGAGGAGGAGCGTCTTATCTTCCGACTGGGAACCCTCCAACCGCAGGGGATGAACTTGGACTTCACCAGTTTCTTCATCCCCCCTCCCCCCACCTTGTCTCAGCCGGATCCCTCCAGCCCGGCACCGCCTTCCTGACCTGCAGTCTTCTTCTTGACCTCTCCGCCTCCATCCTACTCCAACCTATCACCCTCACCTTGACCTCTTTCCACCTATCACATTTCCAACGCCCCTCCTCCAAGTCCCTCCTCCCTACCTTTTATCTTCTCCTGCTGAACACTCTCTGCTCATTCCTGAAGAAGGGCCTGTGCCCGAAACGTCGAATCTCCTGTTCCCTGGATGCTGCCTGACCTGCTGTGCTGTTCCAGCAATAAAGTTTCAACTCTCAACCCAAGACTTCGACCTCTCCACCTTCTGATGCTGCCTGGCTTTTTGTGTTCTTCTAACCTCCTGTTTGTCTATTCTACATTGAAAGGACCTCTCTTTTACTTACTGTGCACTGCAACTTGCCTCTTGGTGGATCTCCAACTCTGACAGCCAACCAATTGCCTTCATAATCAATGGTGAATAAGTATCTGGGTCAATGGAGACATACCCTCTTGGAAGTTGTAAGTGATAACTGCTTGAACATCACTATGAAGGTCCTACCTTCTCAACTTTGTCCCTTGGTTGAGGCATGGTGACCCTCATATTAAACTCACCACCACCTGTCTCTAATGAGAGAGCAGCCACATGGTTCTCTGGGACTATGGCGAATGAACTCCTATTAACTCGCCCCTCCACCATCTGGCCTTCCTTCCCAGACACTGTTACAACCCATATCATGTCCCTGAAAGGAATAGGATAGTGGCTTGGTGGGATTCAGCCAAAGAAACAGGCATGGGCCAAGTGAGGATACTGCTTTTTAGCAGCCCAACCTGTTAGCTGTACTGCTGTTGAGTTCTACTTTAAACCTCTTGGTAAGATTCCAACCTATTTTAGCACCTTCAGATAAAGTCCCCAATCCGCGCTCTCAGCTGGAATCATTTGCTAATCGAAGGAAGTTATAACATTTGTTACTGTGAAAATGGGCCCTCTCTCATTTTGTGGCCCCCTCTGAGGGCAGCTCCCTGACTGGACGATAGGATTAGTACACGCTATCAAATCTCAATCAGCCCCTGGCTCTCTTTGCCCTCTCAAAGGGTTAGAACAATAATCAAAAATCAAATCACTCCATTTATCAATCTTACCCACAAATGGCCTGCATAGATGCTACCATTGGCCTCATACCTCTTGGGCTGGCAGGTCAGCCCATTGACACTGGCAGGACATAGATAATCTTCCGTAGCACCTTACTTTGTCTCTATATTTAGCGTTAGCTGTCTCTGTTGGTTTACTGCATAGAGCTAATTGATCTAAAGCTCTTGCACATTCCTCGAGGTTAGAAGTTGGCAAACTTTGTGATTAACCTTTGTGCATTCACTTACCTTGGCTCTCAACTCTAGAACTCCCCCTTAAAAATAATTAGGAAAATTAATCAAATTAATCATTTATTGTAAGTGGAGAGATTATGCTTCAGGTATACAGGGCTGGCGAGATCACATCTGCATCCTATTTCTTATGCAGTTCATGGTCTAGCCTCTCTGTCTGTGATCTGTCGCAGAATTCCAGGAAAGCTAGCACTGTGAATTTGAGGAATTAAACTTCATCCTTCCACCTGGCAATTTACACATTCATCACTTAGTTCCACAATTTTACATCATTACCCCTGCCTCCATTTTGCTGTATGTGTTTTTGCTTTCTCTATTGTGAACTGGGATTACAAATACGAGCAGGAATAGGCTATTCGGCCCCTCAAGACTGTCGCACCATTCAAGATCATGGTGGATCTGCCCCAATCCTCAAATTCTCTTTTGTACCAGCTCCTCTTTGCCCTCAACTCCACAATATTTCAAAAATCTACCTATTTCCTCTTTAAATATTTTCAATTATCTAGCCTCCACCATTCGCTGGAGTGGAGAATTCCATACATTCTGGGAGAAGGAAAGAGGAATTTCAGTTATGAATACAGATTATGAATCTAGGAATGCTCTCCATGGAGAAGAGAAGGCAAAGTGAAGATTTGATCGTGAAGTTCAACATCATGAGGTGTCTGGAGGGGGAGAAAATGTTCCCATTCATGAAAGGATCAAGAATGAGAGGTCACAGATTTAAAGTAATTAGTAAAAGCAGCAAAAACGTGATGAGGAGAAAATGTTTTCATTTCAGTGAGTGGTTCAGCATTTGAACCAAGCTGCCTGAGAGTGTCTTTGAGGCAGGTTGAAAAAGGAATTTGAGAGTTATGTGAAAAGGAAGAATATGCAGGGTTAAGAGTAGAAGATGAGAAAAAGCATGAAGGGAATTACACATTCAGAGAGCCAGTGTGGACACAAAGGGCTGAATGGCCTCCTTCTGCTCTGCAACAATTCTGTGACATTCTTACATCTTTCCCTACCCCTTTATGTTCTATTTAGATGATTGCTATGTCACCATTCACACCTTGTCAAGACACAACATTTACTTCTTTATTCTACCCATTGTCAAGTTGTGACTGGACATAATTCTGTTTTCTCTCTCCATGGATGCTGCCTGATCTGAAGATTTCCAGCCATTTTCTGTTACCATTTCAGATTCCCAGCAATTGCAATACTGTATCTCACTTTTGTCTTAGTCTCCTATATCTGTCCTCAGCAGCAGTCTAGTGCTGTTGTTCTTTATTCTGAACAGGAGACAAGAGTGTGAAGGGAAAACAGATGCTGTGACTTTGCAGGAAGGCAAAGAGATAGCTCGTGAATTGAAAATCAGATAGTTTGTCTTCTTGTCGAAGCTTTAATGGGCAAGAAAGGGTGGCTAGCATTTCAGGGGCTGCATTAACCAATAGCTCAAGGTGTGTTGCACCGCATTCACCGAAGGGAAAAAATCAATACTGCTGTCACCGATCGTAAGAAGCCTGACCTTTAGCTGAAATCAGGGATGGACCAGAACAGCTTCAGCGCCTAGCAAAGCAGCCAAACTAGAGGTCAGAATTGTCGATTACATATTCCTTCCATGGGCGAGTTACTGCATGCACCAAGCGCATTTCATCAGCCTTATCTCACCTACCCCCATCCCCATCCCACCACAACACCTCACCTGCCTCCTCCCGATCCTCTTAATTACGCCACTTGTATTTACATGAATGCATGTTAGGACATGAGGGCACCAAGCTCAATTTTGCAAATTCACACCAGGCTTGGAAATATAACAGAGAGGAAGACGATATGCGACAGGTACTCATTTGACTCCAGAGTATGAACTGATAACAGTTTAACAGATAAAAATCGGAAAGAGGTATACAATTTAAAAATTATTACATTTGAATGGGGTAGGGGGAAATGTCAGGGAACAGGGGGTTCCCAATAGGAAAATTCAAAAAATAAAAACAATGACAATTGCGAATTAACATTCTGGTTGTACTCCAATTTGAAGTAAACAAGATGACTTGGATCTGTGTATCTCATTTCCCAGTTTTTAAATATAGTTGGTATGTAAAATATTTGAAGGGCATGGGATAGATTAACAAAGCACATTGAATCCTGGCTTTATAAATGTGAGTGAAAGCACAAAACCCAGGATTCGTGCTTTATTTATTTATCCTTTCATAGGATGGGGGCACCAGCATTTGTTGCCCATCCCCAATTACCATTCAACTGAGAGGCTTGGCTCAAGCTACCCCAGAGGGCAGTTAAGAGTCAACCACATTACTTTCGGCCTGGAGTCACATGTAGGGCAGATCAGGTAAGGACAGCATATTTCCTTACTCAAGGACATTAGTAAACCAGAAGGTTTATTATGGCCATTGTCAATGGTTATACAGTTGCCATTAGACCTGCTGAGCCTGTCCTGCATTCCCTGTGTTTCATGAAAAAAATATACTGTTCCACTATCTTCTGTTTTATAGCTATTTTAATCAACCTGCTCAGTTGTGTTATGACATACCTCTGCAGCGGATGTGACATGAACCCAAGCTTCTTAAACCAGATTAAACATCGTCACTACTGTACCATGATAGCCTCTGAATGTAAATTCTTCCAAAATGCCATTGTGGAATTTGAACTCCTATTTAAATAGTTAACTAAATCATTCAGATGCTAAGAGACTGTTTCCTCTGGATAGAGAATTGGTTGAACTTTAGAAACATAGAAAATAAGACCAGGAGTAGGCCATTCAGACCTTCAAGCCTTTTCTGCCATTTACTGTGATCATGGCTGATCATCCAACTCAGGACCTTGTTCTTGCTTTGTCCCCATACTCTTTGATCCCTTTAGCCCTAAGAACTATACCTAACGTCTTCTTGAAAACTTTCAATGTTAGGCCTTGACCAATTTCTGTGGCAGTTTCTGGGTGAAGACATTTCTCCTCATCCCAGTTCTAAATAGCCTTAGACAGTGACCGCTAGTTCTGGACTCCACAGTCATCGGGAACATGCTTCCTGTGATTACCCTGTCTAAGTATTAATATTAATTTCTCAGATGAAGAATTACAACACATATGTGTCCAATAAACATGTTCCCTTTTCATATGAATGTTTACAATCTTAAAATGCTTTTTGATTTTTTGGAAAGAATTAATAACTTCCTTATGAGGCTTATAAAATAAAATAGCAGAAAGTGAGAACTGCAGATGCTGGAGACCAGAGTTGAAAAGAGTGATGCTGGAAAAACACAGCAGGCCAGGCAGCATCCGAGGAGCAGGAGAATCAACGTTTCGGGCATAAGCCCTTCTTCACTAAAATGCACTAAGATTGATTACATTTGATAATTAAAAGCAGCAAATTATTAAGAATTTCCATTCAATCTGATGAATGTTTTTGAGGTGGCAAGTGAAAGTGGGTGGGGTCAGATGAGTAATTGGGCCCATGGTCTTACTTCCTCACCAAGTGGTCCACAGGTGAACAAGTTTGACGTTCATTGGTTTAGAACCAGATGTCATAGCCTCAGGATGACTGGTCAGCCTTTAAGACTGTGATGAGCAGCAATTTCTTCCCTCAGACAGAGATGAATCTTTGGGATTCTCTACCCCAGACAGCTGTCAATGCTCCATCTTTGGATATAGATCAAGACTGAAACTGATGAACTTTGGGGGGAATTAGGAAACTGGGGAGTGGAGTTATTATTAATGATTTTGAAGGGTGGGGAGAACTTGACAGAACAGATGCTAAGAAGATATAGCTTCCCATGAGATAAATCAGAAGCAGGTGGCACAGTTGAAAGATATGGGGTCGCCTTTTTAAAATGAAGCTGAGGGAGTATTTATTTTCCCCCCTTAAGAGCCTGTTAGTCTTTGTAATTTTCATCCATCGGGAGAAGGGGAAGCTGTGCTAATTGAACAAATTCATGACTAGGTCAGAAGATGGGCAAGGGTCATAAACAGAAATTGCAGGAAAAACTCAAGAAGTCTGGCAACATCTTCAGAGAGAAATCAGAGTTAATGTTTTGACCTTCTGCAGAACTGAGATTTTCCAGAAATTTCTGCTTTTGTTTCTGATTTACAGCATCCACAGTTCTCTCAGTTGTTAGATGGACAAGTGAGTCCGGACTTCTGGGGAATCATCTGGAAATGTGCTGTTGAGGTCACAATCAGATCAACTGTCTTTGGAATAAGGTGCTGAGCTAAATGGCCTACTCTTGCTTCCATTTCTTATGATCTTATGGATCAGGGTTGGGGGAGCTGGGGACAAGTGATGTTAATATGGATCAGCCACAATCTAATTGAATGGTGAAGCAGACTCAAGGGGCCTCATCTCCCTTTTGTCCCTAATCTTCATTCCATCAACTACCTGCCTCTACTTAAACATTCTGTTCCAGACTGTTATTCCTGCTCGTACACTATCAGGAGCTGAGCTGTACGAGACGTGGTCTGCTTACAACATCAAACACATTAATTATATCCGACTTCTTATACTTCTCTGCTGCATATTATGCTGGAGATGAAGGATGAGAGTCCTGGGGAACAAAAAAGTCACCACTTCACAAATCCTATTTCTGCATTAAACAGGCCGAGGTCAGTTAAACCTTGGGATAATTTCAACTGAGAGCTCAGCTGTCAGCCCAGTCTTGGTAGGGAGTACTTGCACCATTGAGTGAAGTGAATGCACATCGACTCCCATTCCAAATATTAGAACTCCTTGTACAGTTGCCAGGGTTGGAGGATTTGAGCTACAGGGAGAGGCTGAACAGGCTGGGGCTGTTTCCCCTGGAGCATCGGAGGCTGAGGGGGGACCTGATAGAGGTTTACAAAATTATGAGGGGCATGGACAGAATAAATAGACAAAGACCTTTCCCTGGGGTCAGGGAGTCCAGAACCAGAGGGCATAGGTTTAGGGTGAGAGGGGAAAGATATAAAAGAGACCTAAGGGGGAACTTTTTCACGCAGAGGGTGGTACGTGTATGGAATGAGCTGCCAGAGGATGTGGTGGAGGCTGGTACAATTGCAACATTTAAGAGGCATTTGGATGGGTATATGATTAGGAAGGGTTTGGAGGGATATGGGCCGGGTGCTGGCAGGTAGGACTAGATTGTGTTGGGATATCTGGTTGGCATGGACAGGTTGGACCGAAGGGTCTGTTTCCATGCTGCACATCTCTATGACTCTATGTTGAGTCAGAATAAGGGGCTGGCCATTTTGGACTTTTTTTTATTTTTAAATGGGATGTGAGCATCACTGATTAGTCCAGCACTTATTGCTATTCCTAATTACCCAGAGGGCAGGTAAGAGTCAGTCAGATTGCTGTGAATCTGGAGTAACACAAAGACCAGGCCAGATAATGATGGCAGATTTTCTTCCTGAAAACAACATTAGTGAACCAGATGGGTTTTTACAACATTTACCATTAGATTAGGTTTACTGAATTTAAACTTCACCACCTGCCATTGGTGGGATTCGAACCCATATTCCCAGAATGTTAGCCTGTGGTATTACCACTTCCCACTCTTCAAAGCTGAGGAGAACATCTAAGAGGAGGAGGAATTTCTTCACTCAGATTCAGAGGCGGATGAATCTCTGGAATTCTGTATTCCAGAGGCCTGTGAAGGTTCTGTTATTGAGAATGTTTAAGATGGAGATCAATAGATTTCTAAACATTAAAATCATGAAGGGATATGGGGATGGTACAGAAAAACGATGCTGAAGTAGAAGGTTAGCCATTGTGTGATGAACCACAATTGAAGTGCTGAATAGTCTCCTTCTACTTTCTTATGCTGCTGTTGGATTTTTTAATGCACTGACACTCATTGGAAGAGTAAGCCATTCAGCTCATTTTGTAGGGGTCACAAAGTATCCCTGCCTCCCCCAGCACAGTCCAGGATCACACTAAGGGAGAGCCGCAGTCTTTGGAGGTGCCATCTTTTGGATGAAGCATGAAACCATGGCCTCTGGAATGACACTATTTCAAGAAAAGAGCGAGTGCTGTCTCCTCTGGCCAACATTTATCCCCCAGACTTCGTCATGAAAAAAAGTCCTGATAATATAACAGAGATTGTACGTCAATATCCTTCAAATACAGTAAGAGGAAAGATAATCCAACAGCAGCATCCTCTCTCAAGCCAAATTGTGAACATCAAGGCGCTAATCTCTCACAACCTCAGTTCAACAGTACCTGTATATGTATGAGCAAATGAATCAGGAGTAGGCCATTCAATCCCTAAGCTTGTACCAATATACAATAAGATCAGGGCTGATCTTATTGCAAACACACTTCTGCCTACTCCTTATAGCCTTTCAGCCCCTTAACAAGATTCTATCCACCTCTGCCTTAAGATTATTGAAAAATGTAGTTCCACCATCTTTTCAAGAAGGGAATTTCAAAAACTCGCAAGCCTATGAGAAAAGATTTCACCCCATATCTGTCTTAAATGGAATTAAAACTTGCCAGTCAATGTTGATTGGCCGATACATATCAGACAGGACACTGCAGAAAATCCTCCCCTACTCTTATTAAAAATGGCACCATTGGTGTTTGACATGCTCCCAGAGCAGTAAAATGGAGCTTCAATCCAATATTTGATCAGAAAGGGTGCACTTCTGACAGTACAGCCCTCCCCCTGTACTGAAATATAATGTCAGTGCATATTTTTGTACTCAGGCCTTGCAGCAGGACTTGAATCTTCTGAACTATAGACAAAGGTGTTACCCACTGAACCACAGTTGCTGGCACACAGATATCCTACGCAAATAGTCCTGAGCTGTCTTTTGCAGTAGTCTAACTACGAGATACACAAGGAGACTTTCAGCAGTGTTTCCAAATCTTCCAGGATTGGCCGAGAGTCTCCAGATGCTGAGACTAAATCTAGAGCAAAACCCTGGAAACAAATCTCAGCAGCCTTGAAAAAAAATTATTTGGCTTGAACTTTTTCTTGTTGTCTTTGGTCACAATCAAAATTTGGGAAGGAGATGAACGTTTGGTTGAGAGACAAGAATCAGCCAATTAGGTAACAGAGAGTTTGCATTCTGATTGGCTGGGAGGCATTCTGTCGCGATGAAGTCCACATCAGGTAGGGGTTGGGGGTCAAGATTGGCAATTTGCTTAACTCATTGAAGGTGGCAGGATGTGTGGAGAGAACACTTAATAAAATATACAGTGTCCTCATATTTATTAATCAGAACATAGAGCAGGGAGGTGATGTTGACAGACCTCAGCTGGAGTACTGTTGACAGTTGTGGACATCACCTAATAACCAGGAGGTGTGCAATTTACAAGAACGATTCAAGGGATGAGAAACTTCAGTGATAAGGATAGATTGAAGAAGTTGGAATTGTTCTACTTGAAGAGAAGACTGAGAAGAAATTTGATAGAGATTTTCAAAATCATCAGCAGGCTGGATAGTGCAGATAGGGTGAAGCTGTTCCTGCTCATAAAAGAAAAAAATGAACAAGGGCATAGATTTAAAGGGATTTTCAAGCAAACCAAGAGTGATGTGAGGAAAATATATTTTCTCACAGTGAGTAGTTAGGGTCTGGATTACACTGCCTGGAAATGTGGTGGAGGCAGATTCAATTAAGACACTCAAGAAGGCATTTGATGATTATTTGAAAAGTAATGGTGTGCAGGGATGTGGGGAAAGGCAGGAGATCGGTATTCAGAATAGAACTGAGGAAAGCACAATGGACTGAATGGCCTCCTTCTGCACTGTAACAATTCTGTGATTCCATGTCGGTGGGAAGAAGTCATATGTTGTAACGTCCACAAACACATCCAACTTAAGAGTTGGCAACTCTTATCAAGAGTCAACCTTGGCTCAGATTGTTAGCACCTTCCCCTTCTCTCAAGGACATTGGCAACTAAATGCAATTTATGCCCAAGAGAGAGAGATCCTGCACCCATTTATCACATGAGGAAGCTTATTAATAGATAGAAGTCGAGATGAACTCAGTCCAAAGTCTCGTGGCCCTTATCAGGCCCATTAAAAGTGGAAAAAAGGAACTTTGTATCCCCCAATAATCTCTTTATAGCCAAGATCTATCAAGTCAGAAGTGTCTGGGAGACAAACATAAGTGCCCAAGTGGAACCTCTTGATAAAAAAAGCAATTTCGTCTGCCATTATTAATTAGCTGTCTCCTGTATTCGCGTCCGATCTGATACATTCACAGACCATTATTTCTATCTGCCTCTATTGACATATTGTAATTCTGTTAGTGGACTGTGCAGGAGCGCAGTGAAACAATTACTGACTCAGACAACAATTTGTGAGAGATGAATCATTAATGTTTGCTTTCTTGTTTGTATTCACCCACTACCCCACTCCCCCCCCCCCACCCCCCCCCCACCCCACACACATCCCTGTCCTCTTTCCATGTGTCGATATTTAACATCACTGGAAAAAAAGCAATTAGAACTGTTTTGTGCTCTTTTTGTAAGCAGTGGGATTTTCAGATGGTTTTGAAAATTACTAGTGCCACACGAGTCAGTTAGCTCAACTGGCTGGACAGCTAGTTTGCGATGCAGAGTGACGTCAACAGGATGGGTTCAATTCTCACACTGGCTGGGGTTATAATAAAGGACTCTCCTTCTCAACCTCTCCCCTTGCCTGAAGTATGCTGACTCTCAGGTTAAACCATCACCAGTCAGTTCTCTCTCTCTCTCCAATGACAGAGCAGTTCTACAATCTGGTAAGACAATGTTGACTTTACTGATGCCACACAGCTCTTCAGAAGCCAGCCTGTACAGTGCTATCATGCAGCATCATAGCCATGAGTTCATAGAGTCATAGAGATTTACAGCACGGAAACAGACCTCTTGGACCAATACATCCATGCCGACCAGATATCCTAAATTAATTAAGTTCCATTCTCCAACACTTGGCCCATATCCCTCTAAAGTCTTCCTATTCATATACCCATCCATGTGCCTTTTAAATGTTGTAATTCTACCAGCCTACACCGCTTCCTCTGGCAGCTCATTCCATAAACGCACTACTTAGGTCCCTTTTAAATTTTTCCCTCTCACCCTAAACCTATGCCCTCTAGTTCAGGACTCCACCACCCCAGGGAAATGACCTTGTTCACTGACCCTATCCATGCCCCTCATGATTTTATAAACCTCTATAAGGTCACCCCTCAGCCTCTGCTGTTCCAGGGAAAACAAACTCAGCCTATTCAGCTTCTCCCTTTGGCTCAAACCCCCCAACCCTGTAACATCCTTGTAGATCTTTTCTGCACCCATTCATGTTTCACAACATCCTTCCAACAGGAGGGAGACCAGAATTGGATACAATATTCCAAAACTGGCCTAACCTGTACAGCTGCAACATGGATCAAAGAGTCTTGGGAGCAATACCCTCTCAGAATCCCATTCTAAAATATATTGGCTATTCCCTCAATGTCACTGGGTCAAAATCCTGAACTCCCTCCCTAACAGCATGGGTTACACCATACAGATTGCAGCTGTTCAAGAAGGCAACTCACCACCACTACTCAGGGGGAATTAACATGAGCAGTAGTTGCCAGCTCAACCAACAGGACTCACATCCAAAGATGTAGGAGGAGTGAAGCTTTAACTGATTCTTTGTCTCCTCACATTCACAGGCCCAAACGTCACTATTCATCCTATGGTCCCGTCTAATCTGTGGGGCTCTAACAGCTGTTCCAAGAGTCTTCGTATTGCAAATGCCATATTGACTTCTGGTTCCGGAGATTGTAGTCAAGCATGGACCTCAGAGTTCTGTGCAGACCGAAAATAAGAGAATACTGATCCATCTCCACTTCAAAATAAGCCTTGAACATCACTGTTCAGTACTGTCCCAGAGAAAAGAGTCGTAAAACCGCGAATGTCACATATTGTCTTGACCCACCAACTTCAAAATGTATCTCCAGCATGACTATTATGCTCATTTCCAAATATTACGTTCTATTTACTTTTTGCTCCCATCTTGGAAGTCAGGCCATTAGATGCAGGAGCAAAAGTAGGCCATTCAGCCCATCAACTCTGCTTGGCCATTCAATGAGATCATTGTTGATCTGATAATCCTCAACTCTACTTTCCTGCCTTTTCCTCATAACCCTTGATTGCCTTCCTGATTAAAAATATCTTTATCTCAGGCCTTAAAAACTTAATGACCCAGCTCTCTGTGGTGAAGAGTTCCACAGATTCACTAATCACAAGGGTAAAGAATGACAGTGGAGACAGCCCCTAAGAGCAAGTTGGTACTTGCATGTTGTACAGCGCCAGGACATCTCCAGCACCCTTCCACTCAGCTCATCTGAGTCGGAAGGTTGTAGGTTCAAGTTCAACTCCAGGCACATAACCCTTGGCTGCCGCTCAGAGTGTTGCACTTTTAAAGGCACCCAACGTTCGAATGATACTTGAGCCTGGACTTCAGTTGTCTGTCCTCTCATTCACACATAAATGGAACACGATACTGTTTGGAAAAAGAGAAGTTCATCCTGGTTTCCTGGTCAAGATTGACCACTCAACCAACATCACTAAAACAGATGATCTGGTCGCTATCATGTTTCTGCTTGTGGAAGCTTGCTGTGCAAATGTTGGCTATTATTTCTCCTGCATTACAACAGTCAGTGCCCTTCAAAAATACTTCATTGAAAGTAGTTTACGATGTCAAAGTCATGCAACATGCTTCATAAGTGTAAGTTCTTTCACTCTTCCAACAGACAGATCAAGGAGCTCAATGCCAGAGGTCTTCCCAAGCTAACGCACTGGGAATGTGCCGTGCTTTCCAGCACATCTTACAAATCAGCACTGACCCTGTTCAACTGTAAATCAACGATATTACAATCGGGTCTCATCCTTTCTCTCCAAGTGCAGCAACATGGCCGCGTGAGAATGCTCCCTGGGAATCCCCGACATATTTCGAATTCAATCATTTCTGAAATGACTTGGCCTAGTCTTGATCTCTAATATATAAATGCAAGCCTCTCTTTCTTATTAGTGTCAGAAGGTCGAGTGTTCAAAGTCCCACCCCAGGGACTTGAGCATCAAATCAAGGCTGACATGTAATCTTGCTGTCAGAGGTTGGGTGTGCAGGGGTGCTTTCTGGACTAGATGGGCCATTGTGCCTCAGTGCACCTTCTCAGTCAGACTTAAACGATCTTGAAGAAGCACAAGATCGTTCTCTTGGCAAAGAGTTATTTTATGATCTAAACCTAAACCATATTATCTGGCCATTTATTTAAAATAAACAGTCTTTTCCTATTCGTCAGCCAGTGATGAGTAGGGTATAACAGAGATCAGTGCAAACACAATTTTCCCATCTGGGCCGAAATAAATGAGCCTGTGGATTGCTGTCCAGACAGCAGGCATGGCTTTATCGGCCAACTGGCCTGTGAAGGAACTTTTATGTCATGTGTATGTACAGAGTTCTCTACAGTCAATGTACCAGGGATATCAGTGCACCTGCCACAAGAAAGGCTGTAAAACACACACTCGATAAAAACTTCGGCATTTGTGTCAAAAAGAATTATTTGGAAACTGCAAGACGTAACACTTCCTTCTGTGTTGAAATCATTCTAAGATGCTTTGCCCAAGCTTTTGGCCATCAACCTAATATTGCCTTGTGTGGACTCAGTGTCAAGCATTACCTCTTATGAATCACCTTGGGAGCATTTTACCAGGCCTAAGGCGTGACATAAATGCAACCTGTTGTAATAATAATGCTGCTGGAACTCAGAAGGCAGACAGGACTTTAGTTTAATATTGTATCTGAATGTTGGTTTGGTTCTGCTGAAATAATTTGCCCTGCCTCAAGTCACTAAGCACCCAAAACCAGTACCTCTGGGCAGCTGTCGCATGTGGGGCGGCACAGTGGCTCAGTGGTTAGCACTTCTGCCTTGCAGTGCCAGGGACCCGGGTTTGATTCCAGCCTCGGGCAGAATGTGGAGTTTGCACATTCTGCCCTTGTCTGCGTGAGTTTTCTCTGGGTGCTCCAGTTTCCTCCCACAGTCCAAAGATGTGCGGGCCAGGTGAATTGGCCATGCTAAATTGTCCATAGTGATAAGTGCATTAGTAGGGAGTAGGTGAGCGGGTCTGGGTGGGTTACTCTTTGGAGAGTCGGTGTGGACTTGTTGGCCTGAAGGGTCTGCTTCCACACTGTAGGGAATCTAATCTGACAGCAGACTCAATAAAACAGCTCTAGGTAGAACTCAGTCATGGCAGGAGGATAGCGGAAAAGCTTCAAGGATATAATTTAACCAAATATCAGGGAGTTGGGAAGGAAATCTAAAAGCAAGATCTCGAGAGCAGTAATCGCAGGATAACTCCCAGTACGAGAATTGATCATTGGAATATGAAGCAGGAGAATGGTTGCAGGAAGGAGAGTGAGAGATTTCTGAGGCACTGGGATCAGCTCTGGGGCAACTGGGACTTGTCCAAGCTGGACCAGTTACACCTTAATGGAACTAGGACTGATATCTCACAGAGAGAGTTGTTAGTGCTATTAGGGTGTGTTTAAATTAGTTTGTCAGGGTGATGAGAACCTGAGGATGTTTCAGCAAGAACAAAGAAGATGGTAAAAGAGGTGGGGGTGTGGCATTGTTAATCAAGGGTAGTATTACAGCAGCTGAGATAATGTTTGAGGACTCATCCACTGAGATAGTTTGGGCTGAGGTTAGAAACAGGAAAGTAGAGATTTGCTATAGGCCTCCAAAATGTTCCAGAGATGTAGAGGAAAGGATAACAAAGATGATTCTTGATAGAAGTGAAAGTAACAGGCTAGTTGTTATGGGGTCTTTAACTTCTCTAATATTAGATTAGATAACTTAGATTACATACAGTGTGAAAACAGGCCCTTCGGCCCAACAAATCCACACCGACCCTCCGAAGAGCAACTCACCCAGACCCATTCCCTGACATTTACCCCTTCACCTAATACTACAGGCAATTTAGCATGGCCAATTCAACTAACCTGCACATTTTTGGACTGTGGGAGGAAACCGGAGCACTCGGAGGAAACCCACGCAGACACGGGGAAAATGTGCAAACTTCACACAGACAGTTGCCGGAGGCGGGAATTGAACCCAGCTCTCTTGCGCTGTGAGGCAGCAGTGCTAACCACTGTGCCACCGTGCTGCCCACTGGGCACCCATATTGACTGGGAATACTATAGTTCATGTAGTTTAGATGGATCAGTTTTTGTTAAATGTGTGCAGGAAGTTTTTCTGACACAGTATGTAGACAGGCCAACAAGGGGTGATGCCATATTGGATTTAGTACTGGGTAATGAACCTGGCCAGGTGTTAGATTTGGAGGTAGGTGAGCACTTTGGCGATAGTGACCATAATTTAGTTATGTTTACAATAGCAGTGGGCAGGGATAAGTATATATCGCATGGAAAGAGGTATAATAGAGGAAAGGCAATTAAGATGCGACTAGGCAAGATTTAGGATGCATAGGATGGGAAAGGAAACTTCAGGAGATGGACACTCTTGAAACGTGAAGCTTATTCAAGGAACAACTACTAGGAGTCCTTGATAAGTATACACCCATCAGGCAGGGAGGTAGTTGTCGAGAGAAGGAGCCATGATTTACTAAAGAAGTTGAAGCTCTTGTCAAGAGGAAGAGGAAGAAGTATGTGGGGATGAGGCATGAAGGCTCTGTTAGAGGGCTTGAGAGTAGTAAGTTAGCCAGAAAAGATCGAAAGAGAGGGCTAAGAAGAGCCAGAGGGGTCATGAGGAGTTGTTGGTGGATAGGATCAAGGAAAACCCTAAGGCCTTCTACAGGTATATCAGGAATAAAAGAGTGACTACAGCAAGATTAGGGCCAATCAAAGATAGTAGTGGAAAGTTATGTGTGGAACCTGAGGACACAGGGGAAGCGCTTAATGAATACTTTTCGTCAGTATTCACATTAGAAAAGGACAATGTTAGTGAGAATACGGAGATACAGGCTCCAAGATTAGATGGAATTGAGATTGACAAAGAGGAGGTTTTAGCAATTTTGGAAGATCTGAAAATAGACAAGACCCCGGGGCCGGATGGGATTTATCCTCAGATTCTCTGGGAAGCCAGGGAGGAGATTGCAAAGCCTTTGGCTTCGATCTTTATGTCATCATTGTCGACAAGACTAGTGCTGGAGGACTGGAGGATAGCAAATGTTGTTCCCTTGTTTAAGAAGGGGAGTCGGGACAACCCTGGTAATTATACGCCAGTGAGCCTTACTTCGGTTGTGGGTAAGGTGTTGGAAAAGGTTATAATACACAGGATATATAATCATCTGGAAAGGAATTATTTGATTTGGGATAGTCAACACGGTTTTGTGAAGGGTAGGTTGTGCCACACTAACCTTATTGAGTTCTTCAAGAAGGTGACAAAACAGGTAGATGAAGGTAAGGTGGTTGATGTGGTGCATATGGACTTCAGTAAGGCGTTTGAAAAGGTTCCACACAGTAGGCTGTTGCACAAAGTAAGGAGTTTCGGGGTTGAAGGTGGTTTAGCAGTTTGGATCAGAAATTGGCGAGCTGAAAGAAGACAGAGGGACAGAGTGTGGTGGTTGATGGGAAATGTTCATCCTGGAGCTCAGTTGCCAGTGGTGTGCCGCATTGATCTGTTTTGGGGCCACTGCTGTTTGTAATTTTTATAAATGATCTAGATGTGGGCTTAGAAGGATGGGTTAGTTAATTTGCAGATGACACTAAGGCAGAGTTATGGATAGTGCGAAGGATGTTGTGGGTTACAGAGGGACACAAATAAGATGCAGAGCTGGGCTGAGAGGTGGCAAATGGAGTTTAATGCGGAAAAGTGTGAGGCACTTCACTTCAGAAGAAGTAACAGAAATGCAGAGTACTGGGCTAATGGTAAAATTCTTGGCAATGTAGATGAACAGAGAGATCTCGGTGTCCAAATGCATAAACCCCTGAAAGTTGCCACCCAGGTTGATAGGGTTGTTAAGAAGGCATATGGTGTGTTGGTGTTTATTGGTCGGGGGATTGAGTTTCGGAGCCATGAGGTCATGCTTCAGCTGTACAAGACCCTAATGCGGTCACACCTGGAGTATTGCTTGCAGTTCTGGTCACCGCATTATGGGAAGGATGTGGAAGTTTTGGAAAAGATTCAGAGGAGATTTACTAGGACATTGCCTGGTATGGAAGGAAGATCTTACGAGGAAATCTGAGCATTGGGGATACCTCAAATGTGCAATGACATCAAAAAGACTAACTTAAAGGCACTCTACCTGAATACATAGCATTCTCAACAAGGCAGGTGATCTAAGGGCACAAATACAGATACAAGGGCGGCATGGTGGCACAGTAATTAACACTGCTGCCTCACAGCGCCAGAGACCTGGGTTCAATTCCCGCCTCAGGCAACTGTCTGTGTTGAGTTTGCACATTCTCCCCGTGTCTGCGAGGGTTTTCTCCGGTTGCTTCTGTTTCCTCCCACAGTCCAGAAATGTGCAGGTTAGGTGAATTGGCCATGCTAAATTGCCCGTAGTGTTAGGTGAAGGAGTAAATGTAGGGGAATGGGTCTGGGTGAGTTGTGCTTCGGCAGATCGGTGTGGACTTGTTGGAAACTTACAGTTTCCACACTGTAAGTAATCTAATCTAAACTAATTACATTACAGAAACATGCCAGGTGACCAGGACTGAGTACTGTAAATTCAAAGAAATTTGACATTTAGGAATGACAGACAAAGGGGAAAAGGAGGTGGAGTTGTTCTGATGATAATAGATAATATTAGTAAAGAGGATCCCAGATCAGAAGGACAATGTGTGGATGACATTGGCTGGAGTTATCCATATACTGCTGAATAGAAGTAGGTGTTAAATTTGAACAAAGGAAGTTATGAAGGCACAAACTGGCTGATGGATTGGGAAAATACAATCAAAATCCTGACTGTACATAGGCAATAGATAGTCTTTGAAGAACTAATACATGCCTTACAGTAACTACACATTCCTTCAGGTTGAAATAGATCAGGGAATTATGGTTTACAAAGGAAGTTAAGGATTGTATGAGAGTAAAAGAAAAGGCTTATGAAGTAGCCATAAAATGTAATAAATCTGAGAATTGGTAACATTTTAGTAAACAGCAAAGGACGACTAAGAAACTTATAAGGAAATGAAGAACAGAATATGAATGCAAAATAGCCAAAAATGTTAAAAATTGACTATAAAAGCTTCTACAGGTACATAAAAAGGAAACATTTGTCTCAGACAAGTATGGGTCAGTTAAAAGCAGTCAAGAGAATTTATAATGGGAAATAGAGAAATGGCAGAGAAGTTAAATGATTACTTTCTATCTGTTTTCACTGAGAAAGAAATCTCCCAGAACTAAAGATTTACATGACTAGGGAGTATAAGGAGTTGAACAAAATTAGAATAGTAAGGAGGAAGTACTGAATGAGGTAATGGGGCTGAGAGTTGATAAGCCCCAGGACCTCAGTCTTCACCCCATTGTTGAAAGAGGGAGCAACAGAAGTAATTGATGTGTTAGTGATCATCTTCCAAAATTCTACAGATTCCAGAATGACGCCTGCAAGTTGAATGCTCTCAAATGTCACTCCACTAAAAGAGAGCAAAAGGGAAACAGGAAATTATAGATTGTCAGTTTCACATCAGTAGTAGAACATGGGTTAGACCGAAGGGTCTGTTTCCGAGCTGAACATCTTTATGACTCTATGTTAGAATGTATTGTAAAGAATATGATAAGTGGACATTTGAATAAAAAATGAACTGATTGAATATAGTTAGCATGGATTTGCAAATAGAACACTGTGTTTGACAAATGTGCTTGAATACATTACTATCAAAATTGATAAAGGGGAGTCAATGGATACAGTATACTTGAAGTTTCAGAAGGCTTTTGATAAGTTCCCCATTAAAGGTTTATTAGCAAAATTAAAGAACATGTTGTAGAAGGTAATGTACTGACATGGAGTAAGGATTATCTAACAGACAGAAACAAAGAGTAGGAATAAATGGGCTATTCCCATGTCGGCAGGATGTGATGGGTACTGTGTGTAGTTCTGATCTCCTTATCTCAGGAAAGGTATTACTGTAATAAGTGGGTGTGCAATAAAGATTCACCAGACATGTTCTTGGCATAGTGGGAGTGTCCTATGAAGACAGATTGGGCAAACTGGGCTTCTAATCTCTACAGTTTCGAAGAATGAGAGAGGATCTCATTGAAATCTATAATACATATAAAGGAATTGATGCAGTTAAGGTTTTCCACCAGGTAGGGAGTCTAGATCCAGGGAGTGCAGTTTAAATATAAAGGGGATGCCGGTTAGGATGGAGATGAGGATAGTTTTTACTCAGAGTTGTGAATTTTTGGAACTCTCCCAAAGGTTGTGGAGGCTCAGTCACTGAGTGTGTTTAAGGTAGAAGTTGATAGATTTCTGATTACTCCTGGTGCAAAGTTTTATGGAGAGAGAGCAAGTAAAAGGCAGTGAAGAGTTATTTCTGACATTTTTACATTAAATGGCAGAGCACATTGGATGGGCTGAATGGTCCATTCCTGTTCCTATTTCTGAAGAGGTCAAACATACCCATCAACTCAGGGGCAATCCTGGTTCATGACCAAGCAGAAGTGTAGAGGCTATTTAGGGAAGGCATGGAGTACATTAAGAGGCTTTGTCAGGAAGGTACAGAGGTTTTAGAGGGAGTGCACTAACTTCCAAACTCAGATTCCGCAACCCTTCAAGCATGACCATTACAAACCACACATCCCCACAAATCTCTGCCAAACATGGCACAGACTACAGAATGAACATTGATCTGACCAGCCACCCCTGAACTGCAATGGAATCACTCTCGATCTTGAGGGGCTGCCTGAGATTAGTTAAGTGTCTAAAAGACAACATTGAAAAGATCACCCTGGAACGCAATTGCTTGACTCAGTCAAAATTACTTTTATGGAGAAATACTGCAGAAAGCTGCAGCACAGAGGGATTTAGGAATACTTGTCCATGAATCACAAAAGGCTGGCATCCAAGTTCAGCAGGTAATAGGGAAGGCAAAAGCCCATGTGGTCCAGGCAATTTGTCCACTTTCCGACTTTTCAGTTTTTCTAGTACCTTCTCCTTGGTGATGGCCACTGTACTCATTTCTGCCCCCAACTTCCTTGAATTTTTGGGATATTACCTGTGTCTTCCACTGTGAAGACTGATGCAAAGTACTCATTCAGTTCTCTAGCATCATTTTCCAGCAGCCCAAAATCCACTTTTGCCTCTCTTTTTTTCCCTTTATATATCTAAAGAAACTATTGTAATCATCCCTAATATTACTGGCTAGCTTACCCTCCTTATTTCTTTCTTCGCTGTCCTCTGTTGGTCTTTGAAGGTTGCTCAATTCTCCAGCTTTCCACAGTCCTTCATCACATTATATGCTTTCTCTTTTGCTTTTATGCTGTCCCTGACTTCCCTATCAGCCACCTGATGAAGGAGCAGCGCTCCGAAAGCTAATGCTTCCAAATAAACCTGTTGGACTATAACCTGGTGCTGTGTGATTTTTAACTCTGATCAGCCATGGTTGCCTCATTGTCCCTTTGATAGGAATGATTTTTTGCTGTGTCTCCGGAATTACTCCCAGAAATGTCTGCCATTGCTGTTCCACTATATTTCCTGCTCGGCTCCTCTCCCATTCAATTTTGGTCAGCTCCTTCCTCATGCCTCTGTAGTTGCCTTTATTCAACTGTAATACAGTTACATCTGATTCCACCCTCTCTCTCTCAAATTGCAGAACAAATTCTATTATATTATGATCACTGCCTCCTATGAGTTCTTTCACTTTAAGCTCTCTTATCAAGTCTGCCTCATTACACAACACTAAGTCCAGAATTGCCTCTTTCCTAGTGGGCTCCAAAGAGTCATCTCATAGATATTCCACAATTCCTTTCCTTGTGATCTATCACCAACCTGGTTTTCCCAGTCCATCTGCATATTAAAATCCCCCTTTCTTATTAGCCTTTTCTATCTCTTGGTGTATCTTATGCACCAAATCCTGACTACTGTTTGGAAGCCATTATGGATTTTTTCACCTCTGCGGGTCTTCATCTCTACCCACACAGAATCTAGAACATCTGACCCTACTTCGTTTATTTATTGATTTAATTGCATTTTTTTTTACTAACAAGGCAACCCCACCCCCTTTGCCCTCCTACCTGTTTTTCGATAGGACATACATCCTTGCATATTTAGCTCCCAATCCTGATTCTCTTGCAGCCACATCTCCATGATGCCCACATCATACCTGCCAATTTCAATTTGCGCCATCAGCTCATTTACTTTATTTCTTATACTGCGCATATTCAGATACAGTGCTTTCAATCCTGTATTAACTGTCCCTCTTCTCGTTGTATTTCATTTATCCAGTTTTCCCCTGTGGGACAGTTTAGGACCAGAGGGCATAATCTCAGAATAAAGGGGTTGCACATTTAAGAAAGAGATGAGGAGAAATTTCTTGTTAGAGGATAGTGATTCTATGAAAAATTTTTACTGCACAGGTTTGAGGCTGGATCATTAAATGTATTCAAGGCTGAGATAAGACAGTTTTTGATGAGTGACATTGTGGGGAAAAGGTGATAAGGTGGAGTTGAGGATTATCTGATCAGCCATGGTCTCCTTGAATGGTGCAGCAGACTTGACGGGCTGAATGGCCTAAGTCTGCTCCTATGTCTTATGGTCAAACTGAGGTCATTTTAATGTTGGCACAGTGCCATACTGAGACTACACTCAATGGGCTGAACAGCTCATTTCTGCTCCTTCACTTTGTGGTCTGAGGTAGTTAGAGAATCAAAGAGTCATAGAGATATATAGCACAGAAACAGACCCGTCCATGCCGACCAGATATCCCAACACAGTCTAATCCCACCTGCCAGCACCTGGCCCATATCCCTCCAAAGCCTTCCTATTCATATACCCATCCAGATACCTTTTAAATGTTGCAATTGTACTAGCCTCCACTACTTCCTCTGGCAGCTCATTCCATACACATACTACCCTCTGCATGAAAAAGTTGCCCCTTAGGTCTCTTTTATATCTTTTCCCTCTCACCCTAAACATATGTCCTCTATTTCTGGACTCCCCCACCCCAGGGAAAAGACTTCATCTATTTATCCTATCCGTGCCCCTCATGATTTTATAAACCTCTATAAGGTCACCCCTCAGCCTCTGACGCTCCAGGGAAAACAGCCCGAGCCTGTTCAACCTATCCCTATAGCTCAAATCCTCCAACCCTAGCAACATCCTTGTAAATGGCATGCAATATTCCAACAGTGGCCTAACCAATGTCCTGTACAGCCGCAACATGACCTCCCAACTCCTGTACTCAATACTCTAACCAATAAAGGAAAGCATAGCAAACTGCGACTCCACTTTCAAGGAGCTATGAACCTACACTCAAAGGTCTCTTTGTTCAGCAACCCTCCTTAGGAACTTACCATTAAGTGTATAAGTCCTGCTAAGATTTGCTTTCCCAAAATGCAAACTTTGGGACTTTGGAGTCATAGAATTATACAGCATGGAGACACGCCCTTCGGTCCAACCAGTTCATACTAACCATTACCCTGAACTAAACTAGTCTCACTTACCTGTGCTTGGCCAAAACCCCTCAAACATTTCTTATTCATGTACTGATCTGAAGGTCTTTTAAATGTTGTAACAATACCCGCATCCACCACTTCCTCTGGAAGTTCATTCCACACACGAACCACTCTGTGTAAAAAAAAGTGTCCCAAATGACTTCTTTAAATCTTTCCTCTCTCACCTTAAAAATATGCCTCTAGTCTTGAAATCCAATGAGCTAACATTCTGCACAATACCTGGGAGGTGGGGGTTGGTGAATGGAATGCTATGCAGGGGCTGGATTACAAAGTATGTCCGAACTGGGGTCTGGTTGCGACCATACAGGAGAAATCAGACTGGGAAATAGCAGAGATTTGTTTGAGTACTGGGGGGGGGGGGAGAAAGCTGAGGGAGTGTCGATCTTCTGGTGTAACTCACAACAGCCAGAGGTAAATTTATCACAACCCTTTCGAAAAAAAAATGAAGAGAATTAGTTTGGGAAATAATAGCGGTGTTTTGAAAGAAATTGCACCTGCGAATCTAATTGAAAATCAGTGTTGTTTTCCCTGTACTTTGTCAGTGGGAGGTGAGCACAGATCACTATTTTCGCAGCTGAACCATATTGTTCATTTAACTGTGATTGCTATTTTCATGGCATTCAAGTGGTGGTAATTTATGCAAATCGGGCCTATTCAATATGTAAATTAGGGTGCTTGAGGCTGCATCATTCAAGTCGAATGAAAGAGAGAGAAAAAAACCCCACAAAAAACAAATTTTTCCTCCGTTTGATTCAGTCACCCAGTTTATTTACTTGGGGCAAGGGTGATTAGAGATTGACAAGTGGAAAGGCTGGGATCAAGTTGGGATTCATATAGAAAACATGCAGCATCGACAAGTAGGTAGGGGCACTTGGTTGTCAATTCTGGAAGAACAAGCCCAGATGCAGTTCTGATTTGAAAGACATAGCACCTTTGGGAAGGGTCAGCTTTATTCCCTTCTGAAGTTGCATTGGGATTGTACACATGAAGATGTCAGCTCACCTATGTAACCTCCTACAGCCCCATCAAACCTCTTGAGATCGTTGTGTTTAATTCGAGCTTCTTAAGCATCTTGCATTTGCTTTTATCACATTACCATTGGCAGACCAGTCCCCAGCTGCCTGGACCCCAGACTCCAATCTCTGGAATCCCCTCCCCAAACCTGTTCACATCTATGTCAAGTATCTTGGGATGTTTTGCAGTGTTAAAGGAGTGAAACTAATGGCAGCTGTTGTCAATTCCCTCTAACTCATGCACACACTGTCCAGAACTGCAACCCCCCACCCTCCAACTTCATCCACAATGATCCCAGGCTAGACTGTGATTCTGCAGAGGCTACTGGGGCCTCCATGGAACTCCCCAGCAACACAGAACATAGAACGTTACAGCGCAGTACAAGCCCTTCAGCCCTTGATGTTGCGCCGACTTGAGAAAGTAATCTGATGCCCATCTAACCTACACTGTTCCATTATTATCCATATGTATGCCCAATGCCCATTTAAATGCCCTTAATGTCGACGAATCTACTACTGTCGCAGGCAGGATGTTCCATGCCCCTGCTACTCTGGGTGAAGAAACTACCCCTCATATCTGTCCTAAATCACCCCTCAATTTAAAGCTATGTCCCCTCGTGTTAGCCTTCACCATCCGAGGATAAAGGCTCTCACTGTCCACCCTTTCTAACCCTCTGATTATCTTTTATGCCTCAATTAAGTCACCTCTCAACCTTCTTCTCTCTAACGAAAACAGCCTCAGTTCCTCAGCCTTTCCTCATAAGATCTTCCTTCCATACTAGGAAACATCCTAGTAAATCTCCTCTGAACCCTTTCCAAAGCTTCCACATCCTTCCTATAATGCGGTGACCAGAACTGCACGCAATATTCCAGGTGCAGCCTTACTAATGTCTTGTACAGCTGAGGCATGACCTCATGGCTCCGAAACTCAACGCCCCTACCAATAAATGCCAACACACCGTATGCCTTCTTAACAACCGTCAATCTGGGTGGCAATGATCAGGGATTTATGCACCTGGACACCGAGATCTCTCTGTTCATCTACACTGCCAAGCATTTTACCATTAGTCCAGTACTCTGCATTCCTGTTACTTCTTCCGAAGTGAACTGCCTCACACTTTTCCGCATTAAACTCCATTTGCCATTTCTCAGCCCAGCTCTGCATCTTATCTGTGTCCCCCTGTAACCCACAACATCCTTCGGGACTATCCCCAACTCTGCCTACCCTAGTGTTATCTGCAAATTTATTAACCCATCCTTCTAAGCCCACATCCAGATCATTTATAAAAATGACAAACAACAGTGGACCCAAAACAGATCCTTGCAGTACACCATTGGTAACTGAGCTCCAGGATGAACATTTCCCATTGACCACCAACCTGTCTTCTTTCAGATAGCCAATTTCTGATTCAAACCACTAAATCACCACTAAACTATGTGAAAAGGTCATGAGGTAACCTTGTTTGGCTAACATGTCCAGTATCACTGTCCTACAAAATGGCTTTCTCTTTGAAAATCATCTTAGATTCCCATAATACAAATTAAATGCATAACATTCCCAGATCTCGAGGTCCAGGGAGCAACACACAAACATTCAATCCATGACAAGCCAGTATTCACTCAAATCAGACCACAAAGAGTTAATCTTTCCACCAACTTCCGTCCTGTCTGTCTGTCTCTCCCTCTCTCTCTGTGTCGCTTGACCCCTTCAGTCAGTAAGTGTAATTTACAGAAGAATGTTTTCTCTCTCTCAGTCAAAAATTACATAACACCAGGTTATAGTCCAACAGGTTTATTTGGAAGCACTAGCTTTCGGAGCACTGCTCCTTCATCAGGTAGTTGTAGAGTATAAAATCATAGGACACAGAATTTATAGCAAAAGGTTACAGTGTGATGTAACTTAAATTATATATTGAAAAAGACCTGGATTGTTTGTTAACTCTCTCATCTTTTAGAATGGGCATGTTGGTTTCAGTTCTTTCATGTGTAAATTCCAGAACTTTCATGTACCGATGTCTCATTTTCACACAGACCTGTGGGCTATTCAACCAGGTGGGGCATCACAGCCGTTTTCCCCTGCCATTCATTTAGAAACAAGAAGGGACTCAGGTTGAATTTTCTCACTATACCCCCTCTCACTTGATCAAAGGTGATGGAGGTAACTGGAGGAGTGCCTGCATGGCTGAGTGAGTTGCACTGAGTGAGCCAGCAGGTGAGGGTTGAAGTCCCACTCCAGTGACTGGAGCAGAAAGTGCAGGCCAACATTCCCAGTGTAGAGGCATCCCTACACTCTCCGAGGTGCTGCCTTTTCAATGAAGTTCATAGGATCCTAAAGTCCTGCACACCACATCTGCACACACGGTCAGCATTCATACATGCCTATACACATGGCCAGCATTTACACATGCTTGTACATATAGTCAGCATGCACACACACCTGTACACATGGTCAGCGCGCAAATGCTTGTACACCTGGTCAGCATACACACATCTGTACACATGGTCAGCATGCACATGGCTGTATATACGGTCAGTGTGCTCACACTTGTACATAACGTCAGCAGGCACTCGTCTGTACACACTGTCAGCATGCACACATCTGTGCATATGGTCTGTACACACAATCAGCATGTACACACCTATACACACGGTCAACAATCTCCTATTTCTGTAATGCTGCTGGCAAGAAGGATGTCAGAATGAGGGAAAAGGAAAGACACTGAATTGCAAGCAGCGAGAGAACAAATTATTTTTTCAAAATCTTTTTGTAGTACACAGACATCATTGGCAAGGCCAACATGTATTTCCCATCTCCAACTGCCCCTTGAATTGAGGGGCTTGCTTGGCCATTTCAGAGAACATTGCTGTGAGATGGGAATAACTTGTAAACCCAAATTGGTAATGACAGCAGAATTCTTTCTTTAAAGGGGCTAAGTGAGCCACACAGATTTTTATGACACTCAACACTATTTTCATAGTCACTGTGAATAAAATTAATGTTTCAGATTTGTTAAAAAAATTCAAATTCAACCAGCTGCTGTGGCAGGATTTGAACCTATGTCCCCAGGGCATTAGCTTGGGCCTTTGGATTATGAGGCTGCCCGAAATGTCAATTCTCCTGCTCCTTTGATGCTGCCTGACCTGCTGCGCTTTTCCAGCAACACATTTTTCAGCTCTGATCTCCAGCATCTGCAGTCTTCACTTTCTCCTTATGAGGCTATTGACAGTCTAGGAAAGAGGATGGTGAAGGAGCTACTTGGAGTAGTGTAGAGTGAGATAGGGCTGTGGCTCATTGGTCTAGAGGTATGATTCTCACGTAGGGGCTTGGACAATGTCGACATGCAAGAGACCCTGGATTCAAATCCTGGACAAGACCTCGTTTCTTAGGGTGGTACAGTGGCTCAGTAGTTAACACTGTTGCCTCACAATGCCCAGGACTCAGGTTCAACTCCAACCTTAGGCGACTGTCTGTATGGAGTTTGCACATTCTCCCTGTGTCTGCACGGGTTTCCTCCGGCTGCTACGGTTTCCTCTCACGTTTCAAAGATGTGCAGGTTAGGTGATTTGGCAATGCTAAATTGCCCATAGTGTTCAGGGACGTGCAGGATAGATGCGTTAGTCATGGGAAAGGTAGGGGAAATGGGTCTGGGTGGGATACTCTTTGGAGGGTTGCTGTGGACTTGTTGGGCCAAATGGCCTGTTTCCATACTGTAGGGATTCTACGGTATATGTAGAGGACAAAGGCGTAATGGTAGAAACACAGCCTGCTTTTGGATGGGGAGTGGGGTCATGTCGGAGGAATAGTCACCCAAGACTGGAGTCAAACTTGGGTCCTGGGCACTGTGAGGGCAAGTACAGATGACACTGATTAATCTGGCAAGGCAGAGTGGCGTAATGGGGTTAATCAATGCAAGTTAAACTCCGAGTCACCCACCGTCCTGATTTGGAAATATGTCACTGTTCCTTCAGTGTCACTGGGTTAAAATCCTGGAACTCCCTTCCTAAAGGCATTGTGGAAGACCATACACCACAGTGGCTCAAGAAGGCTCCTTCTCAAAGGCAATTAGGGATAGGGAATACATGCTCACCTTGCCAGCAAAATCTACATCCCATAAGCAAATAAAATAAAAGGATCTCAAAATGCATTTGCCAGGGAGATAATTTTATCGACAAATATGATTTGAGGAGGTTTGACAAGGTGGCTTGCTAAGAGGGTGTTTACCCGCAGGGGTTATCGATGACAAGGTGTTTCAGAATGAGGGGTCACCCATTAAGCTGTACACGAGGTAGAAATTCTTCTCTCAAAGGGTCATTAATCTTTGACATTCACGATCTGAGAGGCCTGGTCTGTAAACATATTCAAAGTTGAGACAGACAGACTTCTGAACTACAGAGGAGTCAAGGATGATAGGGAAAGTGATCAGGCAGCACCTGGAGCTAAGATCTTATCAAATAGCAGACCCTAAGGGGGTCTGGATCTCAGAAGGCACATTGTGTCTGTGTTAGCTGTTAGAAATTAGTCCCACTATCTGTACTCTTTCCCTGTAGTCTTGCAAATGTTCATCTATCAAGTATTTAACCAGCTCCCTTTCAAAGATTATTGCTGAAACTGTTTCCACGAGTCCCTGGGTTGAGAATGGGTTTCATGCTCGAGTCCATTCGCAAGTTTATTTGATGCACAAATCAGAACAATGTAAAACAGCTGTCTATGAGCACAAAAAATGTTTGTATGTTGGGTTTTTAAAATCATACCCCTATACAGGACTGCATTTGTAAGTACCAGAAGTTGTGAATCGCACATTCATAAATCAGGGACCCCTTGTAGTGGGTTCTAGATCATAAAAACTCACCATGTAAAATAAAAATTGAGGGCATAAACTGCTGCTCTTGCTTCCTATGTGCTGTCGTCACCCTTAATTTTGTTCTCAGTTCTATTGGGACTTAAATCACAAATCTCTAAAACTCTGAGGCTGCAACAGGTAGTATTTCAGCCATGGTAGAAGTGCGGACAAGGCAATACTGCAAATCTATCAACATGCAACGTTCTGCTATCTCACTGTATTTGCTTTTAACTACATTAAGGAAGCCTTGTGGTACTCTCAGATTGAAGGGAAAGGGTTAAAAATGAATTGAACAGTTACTGTCGTATCCCAAAGATAAATCAACATATTATTCATCAGAATTGATTTTTGTGACCTCTGTTTGGGGGTCTTGCACTTGACTGGCAGCTGTCAAGGACAGTCACGTTAGCTCAGAGAGACAGCAAGACAAATCACAGTGCATCATCTGTCATCAAACTAAATTAAATATGACAAATTTTCTGCTGCTTGACATTTTCCCCAGAATTTTTCAGTGCAGCATCATGACGACAACATGGGGAAAGGGAGTGCAGTCATTCAGACAAACATGCCTCTTGTAATGCTATGTCTCAGATGAAGAGGAGGTTAAGGTTCTTCTCTTTGTGCCCATTCCACAAGGCCCCATGGGGTAGAGGTCCCACATGGCCAGTTGTTGTTTGCTGCAGTGTAGGTAGGAGCTTTGAGTATTCAGCATGTTCACTTCCAAAGTTGAGGACCTTCCGGCTGTAATCATAATCTGGATTCAGTCATTTCCCCTCAGCCTGGGTGATGGTGATGGGTTGATTTTCAGGCTTTGACCTGTCCTGGGATGAGATTGTCCCTGACATCACCGAATTGGCATTAGCAGCAATTACTTTCCATACAATTTGTTAGTGATCCCATAGCCCTGGCTACAATGAGAGATTTCAGAGCAGACAATACCCAGAAAGCCAGGAGAATGAAGAGACAGCAATATAAATAAGACTAGAACTTGCATTTATATAGTACCTTGTATAACCTTAGGGCAGCCCAAAGCTCTTTGCAGTCTACGGGGTGCTTTCAAAGTGCAGTCATTCCTGCCTCATAGAAACACTGACAATGTGCGCACTGCAAGCTGCCACAAATAGCAATATAACTTGATAAAATTTTCTTTGTCTTTTTCATGGGATGTGGAGAAGGCCACTATGCTTCCCTGGTTTATTACAGGGCATCAGTAAACCCAATCAGTCTGAATGGCAATTGATGATAGGTTCATGGCTGCTGTCATGTGATAGATCAGAATCCTGAAGAACTATGGACATTTTTAACTTTCAATTTCAAATGTAAGCTTTTTTTAAGAACAAGACCTATTGCAGACACAAATGCATTGTTATCTGGCTATGTCCTGTGAAGTATAAATGGAATTTCACAACTGCAGGGTGTCAGGAAAACTTCTGACCCTGAGAAAGAGATAACAAAAGGGCTGACTATCTTCCCCCTTCTCAGCAGAAAGCTATCTCTTGCAGACAACTTTTGTGTTTTGCTCTTCCAGGAATAGACAAAAAAAGGTTAAAAATCAACTAAAACCCTAGCCTTTGTGTGCTAGTGGGAGAAAGTGAACTAGTTTGCTTTGAATTTGAGTGTTTTTTGATGGTCATTGTTAAAGAAGCACCCTGTCAACCCTGCATTACAGGTAAAAGAACCTCTCACTTTGAGTACTGGAAGCCAGCTAATTAACAAGTCAGTTAAAAGGAAACAAAAGAACAGAAGGACTCTCATGCTTTAAACCTTGACATCAACCACCATCAAAGGAGAAATCACAAAGAATAAACTAACCTGCAAAAGGAAATGATCCAAAGACCAACTGTTTCACTATCAAAGTTCCATTATCTACTCTCCATAAACAACCCCCAAAGAGACCGATCTGCATATTTACCAATTTTTATCTTTTACTGAACTCCCTTCTTACTCTTATTACAAATTATTTTTGCATTTAGTAATTAATAAACTCAATTCTCTTGCTAACTCAAGAAAGTCAGGTCAAATTAGCTCCTCTTAAAACATCAGTTCATTTTGGTCTGGGACAGGTCTTCACAAGGGATGGATCTGTTTCAAATTAACCTTGTTGGAGCCAACCAAGGAGATGAATGAATTAAGATGAGGAACTAGTTCATCCCTCCTCACCTGGGACCTTAACGATTTGGGGTATCCTGTCTTCAGCCCTAAAAATCAGAGAACCACGCCTGGTGTCTGGGTGTAAAAATCACCATCGTTGAGACTTGATTCAGATGTTCAATTAAAAAAAATGAATTTCTTAATTAGATGAGTTGAATTCAACTTGCTAATATAATGGGATTTGAACTTGTGTACCCAAAGTACAAGCTTGGACTTTTTAATTATGAGCCCTGTGACATTACAAGTCTTGCCCAATGAATTTTAATAATGTTGATTGAGGGGAAAATATGGGTCAGGATATTGGAGAGTGCAACCCCCAACACCAACCCTTCTTCTTCAAAGGAGTGCCATAGAATTCTTTGTTTCACTTCAATCAGGGAGCACTTAGTTTCAGATTGGCACTTCTGACAGTGCAGCACGCACTTAGTATCTGCTTCCATTTTTGTCACTCATGTCTGAAAGGGAACATCAACCCACAATCTACTAATGGGTAGGCACAAGCTTCAGCATTGCACATTCTTAAGCAGAGGAATGAGGCTTCAGAACAGAAACCTGGGAACTAATTTAGTTAGAGGCTGCCTGTCTATATTGCCAAATGAGGATGGAGGAGTGGCAATGACTCAGAATCCCATGCTTGTATGCTAGGGTCCTGGGCTTGGTTCTTGCCCTAGCAGATGGTGAAATCTGTATTCAATATAAGAAGTTATACAGCCATCTAGTTCAGTAATTTACTTTCATTTTATAGAATGAAATATGTCTTCCTCACTCAGTCTGGAATAGACATGACCCCAGACCCACTCTTAATGACCTAGAAAGCCATGGGCAATTCATCACGGCTCTCTGAACAATTCAGAACGGGCAATAAAGGGTTCAGAAAAGATTTACAAGGATGTTGCCAGGGTTGGAGGTTTTGAGCAATAGGGAGAGATTGAATAGGTTGGGGCTGTTTTTCTTGGAGTGTCGGAGGCTGAGGGATGGCTTTGACGGAGACATTTCCCCATGAATTTTAGTTACATTGATTAAAGGATAAATGGAGGATCTTCCCTGATGTTCTTCAAAATGCATTCCTTGGACCACTGATTTACCATGACTGAATAGTTTTTAATTGAATGAGGTTCTCTCTTTGGCTCAGTTCCATAATATACTTGCAGTCTCAATAATAGGTACATTCTATTGGATGGAAGTTGGTTATATCAGCCAGGAATATCCCATATTTGAATCATGGCCTGTGTTGAGTTGGGCTCAGTCATACGAGGGGGTGGTAGAGGGAGGGTGTAATTCAACCAATGTCCTATCTCCTAATTGTTACCTGTTAACCTCCTGCTAAATCATGACTGCATTCTCACACATTGGTAGAGGATAAGATTAGTGTGAACTGTGATACCTCACAAGCCAACTAACTTGTCACTGCCTCCGTGGCATGACAGGACAGCCTGTCCCTTTGGCCACAGGACCCTGGCAGCCACCAGGAGTGAGCAAAACAGTAGTACAGAATTGGTAAAGCCAATCATCAGAGGTGGACCTGATCTAGAGACATGAAGGAACTTCATCAGGAACCAGAAATCAAAGATTTAAAATAATTGGTAAAGAAATTGTGGGGTGGGGGGGAAGCTCAAGGCAAAGAGTTTAGCCTGAGGATAATGGAGTTCTGAAAGGATGTTACAGGTTTTATGATGGTTTCGTGTTTCTTTTTTTAAAAGTACTTTTTTTGAAGGATTGTGGAAAAATAGATTTATTCTCAGTTCTTTGTAGATACCTAGATTTTTTTATATAATGACATTGAAAAGGCACATTGAAACATTTTTCTAAACAAGACATTGCTTGGAAACTACATGGTTCCAGATAATTCTGAGGAGAAAGTGAGGTCTGCAGACGCTGGAGATCAAAGCTGAAACTTTATTGCTGGAACAGCACAGCAGGTCAGGCAGCATCTAGGGAACAGAAGATTCGACGTTTCGGGCACATGCCCTTCTTCAGGAATGAGCAGAGAGTGTTCAGCAGGAGAAGATAAAAGGTAGGGAGGAGGGACTTGGAGGAGGGGCGTTGGAAATGTGATAGGTGGAAAGAGGTCAAGGTGAGGGTGATAGGTCGGAGTAGGGTGGAGGCGGAGAGGTCAAGAAGAAGACTGCAGGTCAGGAAGGCGGTGCCGGGCTGGAGGGATTCGGCTGAGACAAGGTGGGGGGAGGGGGGATGAAGAAACTGGTGAAGTCCAAGTTCATCCCCTGTGGTTGGAGGGTTCCCAGTCGGAAGATAAGACGCTCCTCCTCCGACCGTCGCGTTGTTGTGGTTTGGCGGTGGATGAGTCCAATGACCTGCATATCCTCGGTGGAGTGGGAGGGGGAGTTGAAATGCTGTGCTACAGGGTGATTGGGTTGGTTCGTCCGGGTGGCCCAGAGGTGCTCTCTGAATCGCTCCGCAAAAACGCCATCCCATTCTCCCAATTCCTTCGTCTCCGCCGCATCTGCTCCCAGGAGGACCAGTTCAAAATACGCACAACACAGACGGCCTCCTTCTTCAAGGACCGCAATTTCCCCCCCGACGTGATCGACGATGCCCTCCACCGCATCTCCTCCACTTCCCGCTCCTCCGCCCTTGAGCCCCACCCCTCCAACCGCCACCAGGACAGAACCCCACTGGTCCTCACCTACCACCCCACCAATCTCCATGTACAGCGCATCATCCGCCGTCACTTCCGCCACCTCCAAACGGACCCCACCACCAAGGATATATTTCCCTCCCCTCCTCTATCAGCTTTCCGTAGAGACCACTCCCTCCGCGAGTCCCTTGTCAGATCCATACCCCCCACCAACCCAACCTCCACTCCCGGCACCTTCCCTTGCAACCGCAGGAGGTGCAACACTTGCGCCCACACCTCCCCCCTCACTTCTCTCCAAGGCCCCAAAGGAAACTTCCATATCCGCCACAGATTCACCTGCACCTCCACCCACATTATCTATTGCATCCGCTGCAGCCGGTGTGGCCTCCTCTATATTGGGGAGACAGGCCGCCTACTTGCGGAGCGATTCAGAGAGCACCTCTGGGCCACCCGGACGAACCAACCCAACCAACCTGTAGCACAGCATTTCAACTCCCCCTCCCACTCCACCGAGGATATGCAGGTCATTGGACTCATCCACCGCCAAACCACAACAACCCGACGGTCGGAGGAGGAGCGTCTTATCTTCCGACTGGGAACCCTCCAACCGCAGGGGATGAACTTGGACTTCACCAGTTTCTTCATCCCCCCTCCCCCCACCTTGTCTCAGCCGGATCCCTCCAGCCCGGCACCGCCTTCCTGACCTGCAGTCTTCTTCTTGACCTCTCCGCCTCCACCCTACTCCGACCTATCACCCTCACCTTGACCTCTTTCCACCTATCACATTTCCAACGCCCCTCCTCCAAGTCCCTCCTCCCTACCTTTTATCTTCTCCTGCTGAACACTCTCTGCTCATTCCTGAAGAAGGGCATGTGCCCGAAACGTCGAATCTTCTGTTCCCTAGATGCTGCCTGACCTGCTGTGCTGTTCCAGCAATAAAGTTTCAGCCCAGATAATTCTGAGTCTCATTTGCTTGAATTCGCTGTAAAGAAAAATGCCTGACTGTTTTTACTGCTGGGAGGAAGCTAATTTTGCTTGGAAATTATTTGGATTTTCAGTTGGAAAGAAACTTGCTGAAAGGAGAAAATCTTCCCAGCTTAGCACTCCTATTTCTGGAAAAGAATGTGTGTTATGGTTCCAATGTGGTACCTGGAGCCTGGTCCAGCTTCTCTTGCAGGAGAAACCTCTGAAAGTAATGGTCAATATTTCCTGAATGTCTGCAAGGATGCCCAACAACATGTGTTCAGCGATCTCTGTCTTTGTGCTAGCTTGCCAGACAGCCAGCCATCTGAATATCTCAAACCTTTCCCTTTTTGCCTTTAAGGACTAAGATTTATTAGACAAACATGTTTGTTTCAGGGAATCTGCAGAGAGATATCTGTCTTATTTCCTCTGTTTGTTTGTGTACATGTCTGTGAATGTGTGTGCATTTATGATTGCCTGTGTGCCAGAAAGAGTGTATGTGTGCATCTATGCTGGTCCGCGTTTGTGTGCATTTATGAGTGTGTGCAACCTAAGTGTGTGTGAGAGAGTTTGTGTGTGTGTGTGTATATATACCTATGATTGTACATGTTTGTAAGAGTGTGGACATCCATAAGTATGTGTGTGTGAAAAGTGTGTCTGTTTGCTTTTTTATTATAGATATTATCTAACCAACATGTTCAGACATGTTATGACACACCTCTGAAGCAGGTGGAAATTGAACACGGACCTCCTGGCTTAAAGGTAGGAACAGTACCACAATAACTACTTGTGTCTTCTAAGTATGATTGGTCACATCAGAAAGTTGTAAAAAGATTAACTATATATTGTGACCTTTGCAGCAGTGAGACGAGAGAAAGTCCGTGCACTCCTGCAATGTAAATAGCAACTCAGGAAGAAACTCTCATCAAATTTTTTTTAAAAAGCTATCCGCTTGAAATAAAGTATTGCATTTATACAGAATTTTCCTTGGCCACCAGGCAGCTGAAAGTACTTCATATCTACTTACGTAATGCAGTTGTAAGAAACACAACACCCAATTCATTCACAGCAAGATCCCACACAGCAATGTGACAATGACCAGATCATCCGTTTTAGAGTCATCGAATAAAGGATAAACACTATCCAGAAAAATGAGCAGACATCCTCTGCACCTTGAGAATAATGCCATGGGACCTTGTACATCCACTCAAGTAGGCAGATGAGGCTTTGGTTTAATGCTTCATCTAAAACCACTGTCAGAGCAACACCCCCTCAGCACTGCACTAATAGGTGCCCCTGAATTTGTGCAGTTAAGTCTGACGAGTGAGACTTGAATCTGGAACTATGAGTAGGATGCTGTCCACCAAGCCCAAGACTAACCCATCCAAAGGATACAGAACAAAAAATTGAAGATGGGATAAGACTTGTCAGCATTTTCTCAACCAGCATTTACGTGAGAGGATGAGTAGCCTGTTCTGTGCCGTATACATTTCTATATTCTATTTGTGCAAGAGCTGCTTGTTTTGCAGGTTTTGACTCAAAATGAAAATTCACAGGAGCTTAGATATCCAAGGCCCAATCTGCCACGGTTTCAGCATAAACCCCTGAGTAGCAATGATTAGCAAGCAAGCACTTTGAAAATGGAATCCCACCGTTGACGCATTTTACGATCAAATTCCGATGATTGCCTCCTCCTGTGCCTATTAAAACATCTGCTTGATTTAACAGAACCCCAGGGGATAAAGGAGGATGAAGGTGTTGCGAGAATGGGAGATTTTACTCTTTATCAAAATCAATCGCAGATCCCTATTTGGAATGTCAATCAGGAGAGTCTCTTCAAAGAACTTACTAAATCAATGTTTTCAATCCAGTTAACCAGGGTGGAGAAGGGGTACGTTTATGGGCTTTTGTGCCGGGTTAGTGTCAGCTTTGGTTTGGGCTCAAACACTCCTTAGCGTCAGACGGAGACTGTCATTTGTGTTTCCTTCAGAAGGCAGGGGGTGGAAGGGCTGCTGCTGTTAGAAGATAAGAGCAACGGACAGAAAGAAAGAAAAGCAAAAATTTTGCGACCCTCAGGACAGTCAAAAGCACGTCACGTGCACGATATCCAAAATCCAGCACCTTCAGGGGAAGGAAACCCTGCTGACTTTTGTAGCTCCCCAGATTTTAGTTCTGGCTGTGTCAGCTTCAGCATGTTACATTTGCTTTCTGCACACAAATCATTTTCATGTCAGGCACTTTGTGTCAAACGTAAAGAAGTATTCGCCAATATTTCTTAGTCAATGGGTGCGTGGATTTAATACTCAAGAACGGTGCTCGACAACTTTGTCACCTGAATTAACAGAAGTAATTTAAATCTACACCTATCCTCTGCTTGATCCTGAGGGTGCACACAGTGACGATAGTTTCCCTTGTGGAAATGTCTAGAATTAGGGGATGCAGCTTAAAACTAAGAGTTTCTCATTGAAGACAGAGATGAAGATAAATATTTTCTCTCAAGAGGATTGTGACTTTGGAACTCTCTTCCCCAGACAGCAGTGGAGGCTGGGTCATTGAGTATTTTTAAGACTAAGTTGGACAAATTCTTGACTGACAAGGGAGTCAATGATTATTGGAGTCAGTGGGAAAATGGAGTTGAGTCTATAATCAGATCAGCCATGATCTACAAAATGGTTCAAGAGACCAACGGCCGACTCCTGTTCCTAATTTGAAGTCTTGCAGGTCAAAAAGGGTACAAAACAGCCTTAGTCTGTGGCATTAAATGAAGGCACTGTTCTATTCTCCACAACAGTTTGGCCTTGCACTGATTCATATCCTTCAACTTGCTATCCTAATGGATATTCATAGCAGATAACAACCTGCATCATATATCACCTATACTCTTAAAAATTTACAAAACGTCCAGTTCTTGGACAAGACCAGTTTTCAGACAATCTGATTTGGGATACTGTACAGCCAATGTTCCATTTCCATAAAGCTGTCACAGTTGTCAGAAACTGAAATTTGGAACACACTCTCCCATAGTAGTGCACAAATTATACGTGGATTTCAAACCCTGGTCAGGTTTAACGCCAGGTGATTACTAGGTAAAAACAATGACTGCAGATGCTGGAAACCAGATTCTGGACTAGTGGTGCTGGAAGAGCACAGCAGTTCAGGCAGCATCCGAGGAACTGCTCCTCGGATGCTGCCTGAACTGCTGTGCTCTTCCAGCACCACTAATCCAGAAACCAGACAATTACTGTCAAGGGAGGGGATTGGTTAGCTTAGTTGGCTGGTGGTTGGTTTGTGTTGTAGAGTGACACACACAGGGTTCAAATTCCTCGCCAGCTGAAGTTACCATGAAAGTCCCACCATCTTAATCTCTCCCCTCACCTGAGGTTTGGTGATTCTCAGGTTAAACCACCACCAGTCATCTCTCTCTAATGAGACACCAGAACTATGGTGACTTTACTTTTTACTGTGAAAGAAAAAATCCAAGAATCAATGGAACAGAAGCAGCAGTACTTAAACAGATCTGTTATTTAATCAGATCACGGCAGATCATCAACCATCACCATTTTCCCCATTAGCTCCATATCCTTTGATGACATGAATATCCAGATCATCAATCTTTTGTTTTGAACACACTCAGTGATTGAGTTATCACAGTGTACAAAATTCCAAAGATTCACCTCTGAATGAAGAAATTCCTCCTTGTCTCCGTTATCAATGCCACACCCATTATCCAGAGACTGTGTCGCTCTTTCTGATCCATCTTACCTCCCCCAACCTCAGCAGGGGGAAGCACCCTCTCCACTTTTACTTTGTCACGCCCTGTAAGGGTTTTGTCAGTGGCAATGAAAGATCTAAGGATACAGGGTAGGCCATTTAGGACTATTTCCCCTCAGAGGAGGTGACGGCCTAGTGGCATTATCACTGGACTGTAAATCCAGAGACTCCAGGTCTTATTCTGGGGACTCGGATGGTACAATATGAATTCAATAAGAACCTGGAATTAGGAGTCTAATGATGACTGTGAATCCATTGTCGATTGCTGAAACTAACCCATCTGGTTCACTAATGTCCTTTAGGGAAGGAAACTGCCATTCTTATCTGGTCTGGCCTATACATAGTGATTCCAGACTCACAGTATAATGGTTGATTCCTAACTGCCCTCTGGGCAACTAGCGATGGGCAATAAATGCTGGCCTTGCCAGCGTCGTTCACATCCTGCGAGTGAATAAAACATTTCCAAATCGGGATGGTGAGTGGCTGGGAGGGGAACTGCAGGGGTGATGTTCCCATGTACCTACTGCCGTTGTCCTTGTACAGGACAGTGGTCACAGGTTTGGGATAGTGCTGTCAGAGGAGTGTTGGTGAGTTGCTACAGTGCATCTTTTAGATGGTACACACAGCTGTAACTAAGCATCAACAATGTGGAGAATTTTCTTCATTTAGTGAGTGACTGGGATCTGGTTGTGATTACAGAGTGAGGAGGAGATGACTTTCAAGAGAAAATGTAATTACTCTCTGAAGAGGAAGAACTTGCAAGGCTACTGAGAAAAGGCAGATGAATGGTACAAAATAACTTTACAGTTTCTGACAGTCAGCACAGACCTAGTAGGCTGAAAGGCCACCTTCTGGGATGTAACCATTCTATGATTTTTTAATGCAGTAAGAGCTAGGGCCGAGAATCCTATAGAACTGCCTGTCTAATCAGAAACAGACAGCGAGGTTAATACTGGGAAGCTAGTCCTTGACAAATCTACATCGTTGAGGAGCTATTAACACAGATCAACAACCATTAAAACTGTCGAAATCAATATATGCAAGAGACAACACCAATGACTGCATGAGGCAGAGGAAACAAAAGGCTGTCTCCAGCACACTCACTTCACTCAGAGATTTTCATTGTTGCTGCATTCTGACACAGAAAGACTGAAATAAAAAACAGGGTTTTTTTTCCCTGAAAAAAGATGTACTTCAAACTCTGTACTGAAATGTCAGAATACTTAGTTTCTGCGCTCGCTTCTTAAACGGAGGGGAGCTGAAGCATTTCCAGAGGCTGGAAGAAATTCCACACATTTCTCCTTCCCATCTGAGCCTGGATTCTGCTCACTGTTATTCTGTGAATATTGTACTGAATAGATGAATGTCCACATTGTTGCTTCAAAACGGACACCTTCTATGACCCTTGTAAAAGGGGTCATCTTAAGCTGGACTACGTGAATTGTCTGGCCGTACTCATGGTTGATATCAAGCAGTATCTGCATGGCTCAAAGAGCACTAAAACTCAGAACAAGGACATTTGACACACCTCACCACCTCAGGGACTGTAAGCTCAGTTTGCTGCATTGTGATGCCAAGTGATAAAAACAGTATGGATTCAATTCCCTGTACCATCATAACAAGGATCCCATCTCATCTGATGCAGGTGGCTCCATGTAAACTCACCACCTGACACACCTCTCTCCCTCTTATTTCACCTGACGAAGGAGCAGCGCTCCAAAAGCTTGTGATTTTAAATAGTGTAAACCTGTTGGACTGTAACTTGGTGTCATGTGACTTCTGGCTTTCTCCCTAAAGTGATGGCAGTCTATGGTCCTCTGGAACAATGGCAACTTTCACTTTCACACAAGCCCCTAAAACACCTGTCCAACAATGACACTTGGGCTTCTCATGATCTTGTAACTGGTATTGTAATCCCTGTAACTTAGAAACATTGGATTAAAGATATGATGATGAACACACAGCACTGACAGAGGTAGTCTTATTTCTGCTGGTTGGGGACTCTAGAGGGTGCTGTGTAAAGTTTTCATAAATGAATGTGCTGTGGATGTTTCTACATACATAGCTGTGCTATAGATCTAGGGTCAAGATTAGAGTGGGGCTTTTGCCTGAAACGTCGATTTTCCTGCTCCTCGGATTCTGCCTGACCCGCTGTGTTTTTCCTGCACCACTCTAAGCTTGACTCTAATCTCCATCTTCTGCAGTACCCACCTCCACCTATGGATTAGGGGGTCAGTTGAAGAATTATAAAGGTTTATGTTAGATGTTACTTTGATCACACTTGGAATACAACACAGTTCTGGTCTCCATGTAAGAAAACAAACATAGAGTGTGCAAAAAGATTAAATCTAGTCACCATGGTCCCACTCACTCATCAGAAAGAGACGACAGGCAGTGACTTTAACCTGAGGGTCATAATACCTCAGGCAAGGGGTGAGAATTGAGAATGCAGAACCTTCAAGGTAACCTCACCCAGTACAGGAATGGCTAAGATATGTTGGCATGACTCTACATCACAAACCATCCATCCAGCCAACTGAACTAACAGAAATCAAGGTGATGCAAGGGTTTTTAGTGCAGTCTTACAGCAAATGCTATTAGTTTGAAAATAGAAATTCAGGAGAGACTTCCAAATACCCCCTGACTGGACAGAATATAAAACTGGCTTCCAAAATAAGTGGTTGAAGCCATTGGCCGAGATGTATGAATGAAAAGTAAGATAATCACAAGGCAGAAAGTAATAGGATATGTTGATAGGCGAGATGCGGTAGGGTGGGAGGAGAGGTGTGGAGTACGAATCTGGCATAGATCAGTGGGGCCGGATGGCCTATTTTGGTGCTTTTTTTGTGGCCCAATGTCATATACCTTATCAGAACCAATGATGTGTGGCAATTGGATTTATGAATTTTTAAAAAATTATTAATATACTGTTGACTATATGCTGGTTCATCTTCCCTCAGGAACTGTCCTACTCCCTTTAATGTCACCACCACCATTCTCTTCACAAAACTCACTTCAACACCTCTGCATTCATTCACAAATCATTGCCCATCTCCAACCACCCTTTCCTCCCTCTCATGATCTTCCCTAGCTGTCTGCCTTTTGAATTTCTCTAAGCAAGTCTCCACCAGACCACAGTCAACATCAACAAAGAAGGTCTGACTACAAAGACTTGAGATTCTAAATACATAGTTGGCAGTGACCATTCCTCAGCTCAAGGATAATGGTGGTGGTGGGTGTCACAAGTTTCTGTTGTGAATTTTCATGTGCCTGAGCAGGTTGATTCTCAACTTACAGATCTGTGGACACATGGGGATAGATGTCCGATATACCGAGGGTGAGTGGGACATGATGCTGCTATGCCTCACCATTAGGTGTTGGATCTCCAAGCATGACATAGCTCAATGAACAAGTTGTCACCATTCTGAGTGAATGTAAAAGTCAATGCTACTTCACTTTAAGGAGAACTTCAGAGTCTCTTTGAAGAATGGTCTCTTTGTTGTCCCCTGGAGCTTTTGCCTTTTGAGATCCGAGTTTGGGTGGAGGTGAGGTGAGAAATAGGGGTATGGATGACTTTGAATCATACAGATGCACTGACTAGTTCATCAAAACAAATTTAACAAACAGCAAACTAAGAACTAGAACGAATACTAAGAACACTGGAAAAACTCAGCAGGTCTGGCAATATCTGTGGAGTGAGAAATAGTTAAAGTTTCAAGTGTGATATGAGGTCTGAAGAAGTCATTTCAGACTTGAAATATTAAATTCTGCATTAATACAGGGGAGGTGGTGATCTTCTGGTATTATTGCTAGACTACTAATCCAGAAAGAAAGTGAGGACTGCAGATGCTGGAGATCAAGAGTCGAGTACGGTACTGGTAAAGCACAGCAGGTCAGGCAGCATCCAAGGAGCAGCAGAAATGACGCTTCGGGCATAAGCCCTTCATCAGGAATGATACTTGTGAGCCAGGGGCTGAGAGATAAGTGGGGGGAGGGGGAAGGTAGCTGAGAATATGATAGGTAGATGAAGGTGGGGGTAATGGTGATAGGTCAGAGAGGAACGGATAGGTGGGAAGGAAGATGGACAGGTAGCACAGATCATGAGGGTGGTGCTGCGTTGGAAGGATGGATCTGGGATAAGGTGGGGAGAGGGGAAATAAGAAAACTCATGAAATCCACATTAATCCCATGTGGTTGGAGGGTCCCGAGGCGGAAGATGAGTTGGGTGGTTTGGGTTTGGTGGTGGAGGACATCATCTGCATGTCCTTGGCAGAATGGGAGGGCAAGTTAAAGTGTTCGGCCATGGGGCGGTGGGGTTGCTTCGTGCATGTGTCCCGGAGATATTCTCTGAAATGTTCTGAAAGAAGGCGTCCTGTCTCCCCAATGCAAAGGAGACTGCATCAGGAGCAATGGATACAGTAAATGACATGTGTGGAAGTGCAGGTAAATCTTTGATGGATATGGAAGGCTCCTTTGGGGCCTTGGACGGAGGTGAGGGGGGGGGAAGGTGTGGGCGCAGGTTTTGCAGGTTGGGGACGTGGATCTGACAAGGGAGCCACGGAGGGAATGGTTTATATGGAATGCAGATAGGGGTGGGGAGGGAAATATATCTCTGGTGGTGGGGTCTGTTTGTAGATGACAGAAATGCAAAAGGATGATGCGATGCATCCAGAGGTTGGTGGATGGAAGGTGAGGACCGTGGGTTCTGTCTTCGTTGTGGTTAGAGGGACGGGGTTTGAGGGCAGAGGTGCAGGAAGTGGATGAGATGCGCTAGAAGGCATCATCGACCACGTGGGAGAGGAAATTACGGCCTTTGAAGGAGGAAGCCATCTGATGTGTTCTGTAGTGAAACTGGCCCTCCTGGGAGCAGATGTGCTGGAGTTGGATGAATTGGAAATAAAGGATAGCATTTTTACAGGAGGCAGGGTGGGAGGAGGTGTAGTCCAGGTAGCTGTGGGAGTTGATGGGCTTGTAGAAGATGTCTGTTTTGAGTCTGTCACCGTTGATAGAGATGGAGAGGTCCAGGAGTGGGGGTGGGAGGAGAGGTGTCCAAGATGCTCCAGGTGAACTTAAAGTCAGAGTGGAATGTGTTGGTGAAATTGATGAACTGTTCAACTTGCTCGTGGGAGCACTAGGTGGCGCCAATACAGTCATCAATGTAGTGGAGGAAAAGGTGGGAATGGTGCCAGTGTAGCTGCGGAAGATCGACTGTTCCACATACTTGATGAAGAGACAGGCATAGCTGGGGCCCATGGCTACCCCTTTGGTCTGTACTCCCTTGTCAGGTCCACGCCACTAACCAGCCCACCCTCCCCGCCCGGCACTACCACCGCAGGAATTGCAAAACCTGCGCCCACACCGCACCACCTCACCTCTGTCCAAGGCCCCAAAGAAACCTTCCACATCCATCAGAGATTCACCTGCACTTCCACACGTCATTTACTGTATCCGTTGTTCCAGTGCGTTCTACATTGGAGAGTCAGGATACCTACTTGCAGAATGCTTCAGAGAACATCTCCAGGACACACGCATGAAGTGACCCCACCACCCCGTGGCCGAACATTTCAACTCCCTCTCCCACTCTGCCAAGGACATGCAGGTGCTGGGCCTCATTCATTGCCAAACCCGAACCACCTGACACCTGGAGCAAGAACACCTTATTTACCTCCTTGGAACCCTCCAACCTCTTGGGATTAATGTGGATTTCATCAGTTTCCTCATTTTCCCTCCTCCCATCTTATCCCAGATTCAATCTTCCAAGTTGGCACCGCCCTCATGACCTGTCCTATCTGTCCACCTTCCTTCCCACCTACCCGCTCCACCCTCCTCTCCAACCTATCGCCACTACCCCACCTTCATCTACCTATCACACTCTCAGCTACCTTCCCTCCAGCCCCACTCCCCCTCTCCCATTTATCTCTCACTCCTCATGAAGGGCTTATGCCCGAAATGTTGATTCTCCTGCTCCTTGGATGCTGCCTGACCTGCTGTGTTTTTCCAACACCTCACTCTCAACTATTAATCCAGAGACCCAGGAAATGTTCTGGGTACCTCAGTCTGAGATTCAAAAAGTGCCATGGCAAATGGTGGACTTTAAATTCAATAACAAAAATCTAGAATTAAGAGTCTAATGTTGACCAGTGTCAGGGAATAACCCATCTGGTTCACTAATGCCCTTTACAAGGAACTCTGCCTACATGTGACTGCAGAGCTGGGGTGGTAGGGGTGGCCTCTGAGCAATTAGGGATAGGCAATACATGCTGACCTAGCCAGAAGGACCCATGAATGAATAAAAAAAGGTTTCTCTCTCTCTACAGATGCTGCCAGACCTGTTTGTTTCTCCAGAATTCTGTGTTCTGTTTCAGATCTCCAGCATCCGCAATATTTTGCTATTAATAATTTAGCAGAAGGCTTGCCTGAATAATGCGCATCAGAGGGCAACGCCTGGGACGAGGCCTAAATTGGAAGAGCACAGGGATTTCAAAAGGATCGTGGCACTCAAAACTTTTCACCGGTAGGAAGGGATGAGACAATGGAGGGAGGGATGAACAGAGTTGAGAATCATAAAATCGAGGTATTGCCAGACTTGGAGCTGACAGGTGAATCTCAAAATGCACTGTCCATTTCGAGCTTTGTCACTATAAATTAGCGAGAAGGGGCAGAAGAAAGCTCCATGGATGTCCTTAAGTCCGGCCCAGGAAAATGCAATATCCACATCGTATCGTGGAATCTCTAGGGCGAGACCAGCCAATGTGGAGAAGAAGCAATTGTGAAGGAGACAATCCTTTTGCTCCTTTCTCCGACAGGCCCGAATGAGGTGAAACGAAAGGAACATGCGAAATCCCAAGCATTATACTTCAAACACTAACAGACACCCCCCCCCTCCCCCCACTGCAGTGTCCAGCACCCACAGTTAGGGCGTGGCCAAAATTCATCCTCAGCACCCCAAGGTATTGCCTCCGAAAAGACGTAAGAGTGAACTGCGCAGGTTGGACGTGGACAGTCGCATTCTGGATGACCTCACGTTTGCGGGGATAACGCAGTGCTCCTTGTCCTTTCACTTTGAGCTCTGGATTGATTCCATTTACAGTACGAAGGCTAATGGGCTTTTCAAAATGAAAAACTTCAAGTGAAAATTTAATGTAAAAGAACCCCACTCTACCACTCTAACACAATTGTGGTTAATTTTTCAGAATTGCGCCATTTATAATATCTACAGCCTAACAATAGATTTGGCAATAACTCATAGGATATGCTTGGTAGTTGATGAATTACAGTTTAAGAATTATTTCCACATGCCACTCTGCGCAATTAGCCTACAGCCTAAAAAGACAATCATAATGACTACTCTCCAACACTAATTAGCCTAATCCATCTCCATTCAGAGAAGCTCACACATAAATGTCAACGTGCAAGTTTCTGCTCTCAGTTAGACAATGGATTAATGGGTATAATTTGCCGAGCACTGGTTTAACTTTGCAAAGACCAGGCCTCTGTAGACCTCCAGTGCAACTTAGGTGCTTTACTTCAGATTCTGCCACTAAATCCTGTTCCTCAATCTTTCTGGAGGCTTCATACAACCTCACAGCTGAGCCTGAAATTCACAGTTTAAGAGACAGTTTAGGAGGTGGGTCTTTGCGATTCCCTTTCCCTCCATGGCTTATCCCTATGTTACTGTAAACTATACTGAGTCAAAAAGTGTGGCACTGGAAAAGCACAGCAGGTCAGGCAGAATCTCAGCAGCAGGAGAGGCGATGTTTAATCAGGAATGTGGAGGGGGGAGGGGGCTGAGATATATAGGGTGATGGGGGAAGGGAGGTGGGAAAGTGATAGGTGGATGCAAGTGGGAGGGAATTGTGATAGGTGGGTAGGGAGGGTGAAGCAGATAGGGGTGGGAAGGAAGATGGACAGGTAGGGCAGGTAAAGAGGGTGGTGCGAGTTGGAGGGTTGGATCTGGGATAAGGTGGAGGGGAGGGAATATTTGGAAACTAGTGAAGTCAATGTTGATGCTGTGTGGTTGTAGGGTCCCAAGGCTGAAGATAAGGCATCCTTCCTCCTGTTGGCTTTGATTTAGCGGTGGAGGAGGCCCAGGATGTGCATGTCCTAAAGGGAATGGGAATGGGAGTTAAAATGGTTGGCCACAGGGCAGTGGAGTTGTTTGGTGCATGCATCCCGGAGATGTTTCCTGAACCGCTCCGCGAGTTGGCATTTTGTCTCCCTGATGTAGAGGAGACCACATCAAGAGCAATGGACGTAGTTGGCATGCAGGAAAGTCTCTGCCAGATTCCTCCAAATCAAAGCCATCTACCAATTGGAGGAAGAACCGAAGGGTCGGTGTGGACTTGGTGTACCAAATAGCCTGTTTCTGCACTGTAGGTAATCTAATCTAAACATAAATGCCTCATCTTCCACCTCGGGACCCTCTGACCACACAGCATCGACATCGACTTCACCAGTTTCCACATCTCTCCTTCCCCCACCTCATCCCACATCTAACCCTCCAATTCGGCACCGTCCTCTTGACCAGCCCATCTCATTTTCCACCTATCCGCTTCACCCTCCCCACCAACCTATCACAATTAGCTCCCGTGCACCCACCTATTGCTTTCCTGCCTACCTTCCCCCCAGCTCCAGCCCAAACCCCCAGCCCCCTATTTATCTCTCAGCCCCCTTCCTCCTCCACATTCCTGATGAAGGGCTTATGTCCGAAATGTTAACTCTCCTGCTCGTTAGATTCTGCCTGACCCGCTGTGCTTTTCTAGCACCACACTTTTCAACTCTGATTCTCCAGCAGCTGCAGTCCTCACTTCCTCCTACACTGGCTTCTGGTCTGGCAACACATCAAGTAAAAAGGTTATCATCCTTATTGTCAAATCCTCACATCACCTCCATCCCATTCTCCTGCCTCCACCCCCACTCCCAACTCTGCAGTCTCCCACAGATCGCTCCTCCAAATCTGGTCTCTTTGCCATCTCGGTTCTTCACATCCCATCTTTCCCAGCCTTTTCTTCAGACCTAAGCTCTGGAATTTCCCTCCCTAATCTTTCCTCTTTAAGAGACCTTAAAACTACCAATTTCAGCATTCTTCCTAATCAGTTCTGACAAAAGGTCATCAACTGTAAATGTGAACTCTCTTTCTCCCCACCACAGATGCTGCCGGACCCACTGAGTATTTCCAGCATAATTATTTATAACCTCTCCTTAACTGGCTCTATGTCAAAATTGTCTGATACAATGCTGATGAAATGCCTGGGGAAATGGTTATACTGCATTAGAGGCTCTAGATAAATGCAAGTTGCTGCTGTTGTCCGCTTATTACTTTGTGAGAATTGGCCTGTGAGTGGAAGTGTTTGCATTTATAATAAAGAACCTTTTGCATGGAGAGTCAGAGATGTACAGCACGGAAATAGACCATTCGGTCCAACTTGTCCATGCCAACCAGATATCCTAACCTAATCTAGTCCCACTTGCCAGCAGTTAGCCCATATCCCTCTAAACCCCTCCTATTTATATGTGCATCCAGATGCCTTTTAAATTGTACCGGCCTCCACCACTTCCTCTGGCAGCTCAATCCATACATACACCACCCCCCACGTGAAAAGTTGCCCTTTAGATCCCTTTTAAATTTTTCACCTCTCACCCTAAACCTAGGACCTCTAGTTCTGGACTCCCGCACCTCAGAAAAAAATCAATTTGGTCTATAGCTGAGGAGATAGTTTCAGAAGTTATGGAGGCAAACATGGTCACTGACTGGGACATGGCAAGATCCCACAGCAATATGCCTTCACTGGGTGGTGAATAGTGGATTCTGGATCACGTCATCACAGAATTATTAGTGGAGAAGAAAGCCATTCAGCCCGTCAAACGTGCAACAGCTCTATAATCTAGTGCTAATCCCCTGTCTCTTTGTTATATTCCTGAACACCATTGCTATCTAAATAACCATCCAATGCCCAAATCATACAGAAAATTTCTCCCAAGTGGTGTCAGGCATGGCTCAGTGGGTAGAACTCTGGTGGCATGAGAAAAGCCCCACTCCAGAGAGAGGAATGCACTCTGGGAGGGCCAGTTTTAGGAGCAGACATTATTCCAAGAAGCCCAGTCTCAAAAGTAAAGTGGAAATGTTCTCTCCTCTGTGATCTTGTCAAGGTTTGTCACTCAAACAACAACCACAGATTCTTGGGCCATTATCACAATGTTGTTCATGTGCAAACTGGCTGGAGTGTTTATAAATTATATCCCTCACTACATTTATCCCTCATCTAAAACAGATGTAACAAAAAATAAAGAACAGCAGATGCTGGAAATCTGAAACAAATACAGAAATTGTCAGATAAACTCAGCAGGTCTGGTAGCATCCGTGGAGAGAGAAACAGAGTTAATATTTCGAGCCCATTATGATTCTTCCTCAGCACTCTGTGCAGAAACAGATGATCTGATAATTTATTTAATGCACGATTCCTGACTGCACCTCTTCTCCACCAACTATTTCTTAATGTGCAATATTAAACCAATTTTTATAAATTAAAATTAAAGTTCTACTTTATTTTTCTTACCCAATATACTTTCATTAATTTTCTTTCATTATTAGGTACTTATTAAGTATTTGTCAGTCTTTGTTTAAATGTGTTTATGAGCTATCACTACTACTGCGAGCGCAGATTTTTAATTAGTAACAGATTGAAGGGTTATGGAGAGTGACCAGGAAAGTGGTGTTAAGGCTGAGATGAGATCAGCCACAGCTGTATCAAATGGCAGAGAAGACCCGAGGGGCTGAATGGACTACTCCTGCTCCTAGTTCTCATGTGCTCCTCGATGTTAGCAGATGCAGCCTTATTTGATTGCTGTTTGTGGGACCATTTTGTGCAGCAACTGGCCATTGTGTTTTTTTCAAAAAGACCATCATTGATTGTAAAATGCCACATTCATAAATGGTGCTAGATAAACACATGTTCTTTTGGATTCTTTAAACGATTTGAGGGATAATTTTCTGATCTAAAATCTTATAGGTGGCACTAGGACAATGCAGCACTCTCACAGAGTGACACTCGAGGTCTGCATTGATTTACAACTCACTGTTGATTCTAATGACTATTTCCCTCCATTCAAACACTTCCCCTCTTGATGACTAGTTGGGATATTATTCCATTTATTACCCTGACAATTAACTGTCACCACTCTGTATTGTGCTCCAAACCGCGTATGTTCCTGTTCAAAATAGCCCAGTTCTTCTATGCTGAAAGGGAGGAGGTGAAGGTGTACGGAGAAAAGAAACAAAATGAAAGGGAAGGCACATATTTTGTTGTCCTTTTCATTTTTCTATCAACTGTTTCATTTTTTAAAAAGTCTTCAAATCAAAAACATGACTTGCATTTATAAAGCACCTTTTGTAATCTCCATAACCAATAAAACATTTTTGATACATAGTTGACATTATATTACAGGGCACGGCTAGAGGCCATTTAACCCTTTGTTCCTAAGATGCTTCTTTGAATGCGCAATGTAAGTAGCCTTTGATCTCTCTCCTTCTCCAAAAGATCCTGCCCTTAGTATATTCATCCAATCATTTTTCTGCCACCCTTTCAGGTAAGAGATTGCTGCAAAAACTGAATTCTTCTCAACTCTCCTCCTATACTTACGACAAATACTTTAAAATCTATTTCCTCTGGTTTCCAAGCACCTTTCTAATGGAAATAGTTTCTTGTTATAGAGTTATACAGCACAGAAACAGACCCTTCAGTCCAAACAATCCATCATAATCCCAAACTAAACTCATCCCACCTGCCAGCCTCGTGTTTACTACGTTGGAAACTGGGGTCCTCTTTAAAACTGAATTCTTTTAGTATTTCATATTTATTATTTTGGTCATAGAGCCATAGAGATGTACAGCATGGAAACAGACCCTTCAGTCCAACTTGCCTATGCCGACCCAGATATCCCAACCCAATCTAGACCCACCTGCCAGCACCCGGCCCATATCCCTCAAAACCCTTCCTGTTCATATACACATCCAGATGCCTCTTAAATGTTGCAATTGTACTAGCCTTCACCACTTCCTCTGGCAGCCCATTCCACACATGCACAAACCTCTGCGTGAAAATGTTACCTCTTAGGTCTCTTTTATATCTTTCCCCTCTCACCTTAAACCTATGCCCTCAAGTTCTGGACTCCCCCACCCCAGGGAAAAGACCTTGTCTAGTTATCCTATCCATGTCCCTCATGATGTTATAAACCTCTATAAGGTAACCCCTCAGCCTCTGATGCTCCAGAGAAAACAGCCCTAGCCTATTCAACTTGTCCCTGAAGCTCAAATCCTCCAACCCTGGCAACATCCTTGTAAATCTTTTCTGAACCCTTTCAAGTTTCACAACATCCTTCCAATAGGAAGACCAGAATTGCACGCAATATTCCAAAAAGTGGCCTAACCAATGTCCTGTACAACTGCAATATGGCCTCCCAACTCCTGCATTCAATACTCTGACCAATAAAGGAAAGCATACCAAATGCCCCCTTCACTATCCTATCTACCTGCGACTTTACTTTCAAGGAGCTATGAACCTGCACTCCAAGGTCTCTTTATTCAGCAACACTCCCTGGAACCTTACCATTAAGTGTATAAGTCCTGCTAAGGTTTGCTTTCCCAAAATGCAGCATCTCTCATTTATCTAAATTAAATTTAATTTTCTGTGTAATTTGAATGTTACAGCTTTAACTAGCTTTCCACAAATACAGGGAAGGTGACGGCCCAATGGTATTATCACAAGATTATTAATCCAGAGGTCCAGATAATGTCTTGGAGACCATCAAATCAAATGCTTCTGGGAATTTGGCTTAGCTATGCTCACTAGAAACTCATAAATCAACATGCAGGGACCTGTTCTCTGAAGGGTAAAGGAACATGTCCAGGCCTTGAGCTGTTTGAATTAAATAAAAATTGGGGTCAATAGTTTTGTGTTGCATTCTCAATGGCAGGATCTCAACCAATTGCAGCTGACTGGCCAATCAATCAACACCTTTTGTGATACAGTATAAATTGTTGCTCCCTTTGAAATTTGGCATTCTTGCATCTGTCTTGATAAGCACTTTGACATCATGTCTCCTTTATTCAACAATATTTCTCTTCCTATATTATATTTCTACATTAACAGTGATATGGCACTAGGTAAATTGTTAAGATGGGCTTTTTAAGGTGACAGTATGAGTGAGGTAGATTAATATCAGGGGAGATACAGGCTCTGAAATTCATTTGGTCATGACCCTGACAACTATGGGAATAGAGTCAGCAAGAGGGCACCACACCAGCATGACAATGGCAAGACAGGCACAATGCGCTACTTCAGGCATGTCTCAAGTATTGATATAATAACTAGGTAAAATGATGGAACAAAAACAGAAGTTGCTGAAAAAGCTCAGCAGGTCTGTCAGCATCCGTGAAGACAAATTAAAGTTAATGTTTTGGGTCCGGTGACCCTCCCTTAGAACATTAACTTTGATTTCTCTTCACAGATGCTGCCAGACTTGCTGAGCTTTTCAAACAACTTATTTTTTGTTTCTAATTTATAGCATCTGCAGTTCCTTTGATTTTCATTGAAGGCTGATAGTTGATTAACTGGTGTCTGGATATCAAAAAGGGCTTAAAGATTGGTGATGGTGTCTTACTTCTGCCCAAGGTCCAAACCTGCCTGCCCATGATGTGTGTCATGATGTGTCTGCACAAATATATTCAAAATACCTTTTTCATTATGTAAAGAGGGAACAGCCTGGGATTGTGGGATGGAATTGTTGGACTGATATAGTCAATAAACTCTGTACACAAAGAAAGCCTATGTCTCATAACCACTATTTAAGCAGCTTGGTTAGAATTGATTAACATCCAGTGACATCCTATCCATGGGGAAAGGGGCACCACCCAGTTACCCATTTTCACACCTCTCTATCAATGGCCCTGTCACTGCCCTGAGCAAATGGACCATTGTGCAATATTTTTTAAAAAGAAAGTTGAAATTCTTTGGAGGCTTAGGATACTTGCCTGGCCTATAACTCCTTTGGCTGATCTAGGACACCCGTGCTTGATTTGAAGATCCCATGCCTGGTCTAGAACGTTCTTGCTTGATCTGGAATCTCTTGCTTGACCTACAGCTCTCTCATCTGCCTGGAACCAACCTGCCTTCTCTATAACACTATTTGTCTAGTCTAGAGCTTCCTTGCCTTTCCTGGAATTCTCCTGCCTGGCAAAGACCTCATTTGCTTGGCCTTGATCACTTTTTATGGGCCTGTAAATACCCCTTTGGAGGTCTCTTTCCCTTTACTCACTGTGACTACCAGCCTCCACTATGACAATTTGATATACATCCCACCTGAGGAGCAGGAGCCTCACTCGTGACCCTGACCCTTGTTGCCATGTAAGAGATGAGTGAAAGCTCCTCCCTTACAGAGCAAGGAAGAAATGGCCAGAATTTCAATGATGAAGTCTTGCATTTTCCATGGACTTTTAGTTCTCCCCCAGTCAGTAAGTCAATAATGTAAGATGATGGGAGCTAATGTCCTGACAGTGCAGGGCAGCTGCATGAACAACAACAAAGTGTTGAGCCAGTTATAGGATATTCCGGAAGTTTCCTTGTTTCGTTGCAAAAGCAATGGGAATTCTCCAAACTTCTCCTCAGGACATTACAACTGTAAAGGGTTCACAAATGTTTTTCCAGGATGTTGCCGGGAATGGACAGTTTGAGATATAAAAGTAGACTGTAAATGCTGGGACATTTTGCATTGGAGTATAGAAGATTGAGGGGTGACCTTATTGATGTTTATAAAACCATGGGGGCATAGATAAGGTGAATGACATGGGTCTTTTCCCTGGGTGGGAGTTTCAAAACTGGGTGGCATATTTTTAAGATGGGAGAAGATTTAAAACAGGGGCAACTTTTTTACACAAAGAGTGGTTCATATGTGGAATAAACTTCGAGAGAAACATCTGGATGCAGATACAGTTACAATATTTAAAAGACATTTGGATAAGTTCATGAATAAGAAAGATTTGGAGAGATATAGGCAGGTGAGACTAGTTTGGTTTGGGAACATGATCGGCGTGGACTGGTTGGATGGAAATGTCTGTTTCCATGCTATATGACTCTATGACATAGAGTTTTCGGGACTAGAGCAGGCTGGATATGAGTCACTTCTTAACCAGAATCTCTCAATATTTCTCTCTGCACACTTTTCCCTCCTGACATTACTAACTTCCCTTTCTATGCCATTCACTCTTGTCTGTTGTCTTGTGGTAATGAGATCACATTCCCCCCATTGAGTAAAGATTGTTTCTCCTGAATTCCTGATTCATTAGTGACTATCTTATGTCCATGGCCCCCATTTGTGGATTCTCTAACCAGTGAAAATAATCTCTCTACATTTACTCTACAAGACCCAATCAGAAATGTGCTTGAGAAAACAGCCTCAGCCTGCTCAGTCTTCCCAGTAAAGGCAATTTTGCTCCCCTGTGATTCCAGACCCACAGCAACAGGGTTAACTCTAATTAATAAATTCAACTAATTATAAAAAGTCAGCATTAAAAGCTAATCTCAGTGACATTGGTCACAAACATGCCTCTGATTGCTGTAAAAACCCATCTGATCCACTATGTCCTTTAAGGAAGGAAATCTGCTGTCCTTACTTAGTCTGGCCTACATAAGACTCCTGATCCGCAACAATGTAGTTGACTCTGATATGAGTCAAAGAATGTGGCGCTGGAAAAGCACAGCAGGTCTGGCAGCATCCGAGGAGCAGGAGAGTCGATGTTTCGGGCTTAAGGCCTCCTCGGATGCTGCCTGACTTGCTGTGCTTTTCCAGTGCTACACTTTTTGACTCTGATCTCCAGCATCTGCAGTCCTCACTTTCTCCTTGACTCTGAAAAGACAGTCTATGAAAGAATGGTAAAAGGAGTGGGACTTGAGGAGAATATTGTCTTACCTGTAGGATGTGTCCTCCTAAGTGCTGTTCAAATAACTCAATGGCCAAGGAAGTGGAACTTCTCCTCTGTTGGGATCCTATTGCTGAAAATAAAATGAAAGAGCATCAATGCAGAGACAGAAGACTGAAATCAATTTTTTACAGGATTATTTTAATAGTTTGCTGTTAATCCCACAACCAGGAGAATATCAATAATGAAGAAGATCCTGCCAGACGTAAGGGCACCTTGGGTTATTATTACTACTCATTTTCCCATTGTCTCTCTCAAACTATGGCTCAATCAGTTGAATTTTTACCCTGGGGCTAAAAGATTGAACGCTCTCCTTGACGTTTGACCGCATCACCTACACTGACTGTTAAGACGGTGGTATACTGGTGGTGCCACTGGACCAGAGATCCAGCTTTATACCCTGGGGACATAGGTCCAAATCTCACCACAGCAGCTGATGGAATAAAAATTTGCTTAATACATCACGTATTTTGAAAGTTAGTTTCAGTGATAGTGACCATAAAAATAATCAATTGTTATAGAAGCCTATCTGGTTCACTGATAGCTTGGGAGAGGAAATTTGCTGTCCTCACCTGGTCTGGTCTGCATGTGACTCCAGACCAGCAATATGCTTGACAATGAACTGCCCTTTGAAATGACGCATAAGCCTCGCAATTTAAGGATGATTAGGAATTGGAACAAATGTAGGCCTTGCCCAGTGATGCCGACATCCCATGAAATGAAACAAAATTACGGAAGACGCTATCCTTGCAATAAAGTTTCTAATAATGGTTGAATGATGCAGTGGTAGAAGTTGCTATCCCTGGTGGAACTCATTCCAAAAGGGATCATCCCATGATCTCTGACCTCCAAACACCCTGCCTCCATATTCCCACTTCTTGGCTGGCACACCCAACAGCACAGCAATGTTGCCAATTGGAAAGCAGACAAACTCTTTGTCAGTCAACAGGATGCCAGTCAAACAACATTCCCCATCCCCCCTCTCTGATGTTTTTCTCAGGGCTCAAAGAAATGGAGTTTAGAAGGATGAGGGGAGATTTAATTGAAACATACAGAATACTGAAAGGCCTGAATAGAGTAGATGTTAGAAAGATGTTTCCATTGGTAGGAGAGACTAGAACCTGAGGGCATATCCTTAGAGTAAAGAGAAGACCTTTTAGAATGAAGATAAGGAGAAACTTCTTCAGTCAGAGAGGGGTGAATCCATGGAATTCATCGCCACTGAAGACTGTGGAGGCCAGGTCATTGAGTATATTTAAGACTGAAATAGATAGGTTCTTGAGTATTATGGAGATAAAGGGTTACAGGGAGAAAGAGGTTGAGAAACGTATCAGGCATGACTGAATGGTGGAGTAGACTCGATGGGCTGAATGGCCTAATTTCTGCTCATATGTCTTATGTCATAAAAAGGCACAACTTCAGTCTGATGGCTCTCATAGGGCTTGCTCATTGCCATATCTCAGAGTTTGATGGGCTAGCTGTGAAGACTCCAGGGTAATCCCAACGAGTTGACAGCTGTGCATAAAAGAAACGTGATGGCCTAGTTGTAATAAAAAGACTATTATCTCTAGGTAATGATCAGGGGATCGAAGTTTAATTTCCACCATGCACAGAACAGAATGTGAATTCAATTTTTAAAATAAATCTGGAATTAAGAAACTAATGATGACCATGTAACCATTGTTGACCACTGGGAAGCTTATCTGGCTCACTAATGTCCTTTAGGAAAGGAAATGTGCCAGCTTTATCTGGCCTTTTCTACGTGTGATTTCAGACCCACAGCAATATGGTTGATTCTTAACTGCCCTCTGAGCAATTAGAGATGGGTAAAAAATGCTGGCCTAGCAAGCAATACCCACATCGCATGGTTTATTTTTAAAAAGATAGTCATTTGGTGAACTGGAAGAATGACAACCAACAAGTCAAAGGACAGTTTTGTATGAAAATCTGGAAAATATAAACCTAAGTAATGAATAATTGATTTTTTTCAGAGACCCAGCACAATGTCTCTAGCAACCATCTTGCTTCTTCTTGGGCAGAGTTGGAGAGGGGTAAAACAGGATATTTTGGTGTAAATTCCAAGCTCCCCATCCCACACCCACAATCTAACCTCCCATACCAAGTCCCACCCCTGTTGCCATGGTGATGAGTGATGGGAAAGCAATCAACTTTAACAGCTGGATTTTCAGAATCCACCAAGAGGGGGAGAGGGGACGAACATGGGGCCCACAAAATTAGTGTCAGTCATGTGATTGCCTCCAATCCTGTTACCAACATCAGGTATTTCAGCTGTGCAGGGTTAACTGTCTCATATAGGGTTGTCTGAAAAAATGAGGCTCATCAAGAGCCTGGGTAACCATGCTAAAGAAAGCCAACTGCCATTTTCCTCTCAGCCACCATTTCCTGAAATGACATGGTCGTTTTTCTTTAGGGGGGGGGGGCACCTTAACTCCCTGAAGGCAGGCATCCAATGGACAGCTGGAGTGGCAGTGCTCCTGACAAGCGTACGAGCATTCCCTGCCTCTCTGAGTGGGAGTATGGTCAAAGCAACTTTCATCCCCCACCCACATCCCACTCACACTAGCCCACAGCAGTAGTCTGGCTCTTTGATTCAAAGTCTTCAAAACGTTAGTGAGAGGGCACCATTGTGGTCAATCCCACCTCCCCCCGCTCCCCCCCCTCCATCCCACCACATCTTTTGCTGCTCTTCTCAAGTCAGCTGGCCTCTAATTGGCCCTCTAGCTTTGAGAGGCCACCTTCTACCCTTATTTTGACAGGGAGCATATCTCAAGGCCAATTAAGTGGTTGCCTCCGTGAAGATTCCAAGCAGCACCTGCTGTACTACCCAACTCCCTCCCCCCGATAAGTTTGAGATCTGAAAGCAGTCCCGGCTCCTGTTTCCTAACCCTCCATGGAAATACCCAACCTAAAATGTCACAATTCATTATATGACATGTAAAAGCATAGAAAATAGGAATAAGAGTAGGCCGTTCAGCCCCTCAACCCTGCTCCACCATTAAATAGGATCATGGCTGATCAGGCAAGTCAGTCCCCTGTTCCGGCTTTCTTCCCATAGCCTTTGATCAAAAATTGCGCAAAGCTGGGTAGGAGGACGATACAGCAATGCTTCCATATGACTCAGTGAGTGGACAAATGCATGGCAGATGAAGCATAATGTGGAGAAATGTGAAGGCATCTACCTTTGGTAGCAAAAACAGGAATGCAGCTTATTATTTGAATGGCAGAGATTGGGAGAAGGGGAGGTGCAAAGAGACCAAAGTGTCCTTGTACAACAGTCACTGAAAGTAAGCATGCAGGTGCAGCAGATGGTGAAGAAGGTAAATGGTATGCTGGCCTTTTTTTTGACCAAAACGCCCAAGAGCTAACAGTGGCTCCAAACAAATGTGGCCCATAATACTGTATAAACTCCACTTATAGATAAAGAATCACTTTTAAATAAAAAATATTTAAGGGCAATGGCTTCTGAAAAGTTGCTGCAGACACAAGTGTTCAATTGAATAGGTAGATAAGCTTCTGCAGTGATCTCAGTGGTCATGCGCTGGTACTCTGCTATGAGTCCATAAGACATAGGAAGAGAAATTAGGCCATTCAGCCCAGAGTCTGCTTTTCATGGCTAATTAGTTTCTCAATCCCATTCTCCCTCTTTCTCCCTGTAAACCTTGATCCTCAAGAACCTATCAAACTCAGTCTTAAATATACTCAATGAGGTCAGAGCATGACGCAGCTTAGCCCTGCCATCATATACAGTCTATTTTTAAAAATAACCTCAAAGTGCCTGAGCTTATATGAAGATCTGAAGAACTCACTCTAGAACACCCAGTAATTATCCAGTCTGCTCTTATTCCCCTTGCTTGTCTTACTTTAACCTTTTCCCATGTTTATTTTGTTATTTTGCCAATTTGACTACCTGCTTTTTTTTGGGCACCACAATAGATCTCCCTTCAACATCATAATTTCTTTGGGCAAGAACCATTTTGCTAGAGACTACATTTAACAAGATAGGTTGGATTGGATTTTCACCTTTTCACTAGAAAACTTAAGACTACATAGTGAAAACCTGATAGACGTCTCTAACATTATGAAAGGATTTGGTAGGCCACACAGAGATGCTTCCATATATTGCAGATTCCAAATAAAATAAATAAAGATGATGTTGCCACAGTCCCATACCCCTATCAGTAAGAAAACCAGTCATAGCTTAACTCAAAGGTTAAGGGGCAGTCAAGGGGCAAAGTGTGAACTGCTTGGTAACCTCAACTGTGCAGGAACTGAACCTTCACTGTTACCATCCCAATGCATCAAAACCCAATCATTCAGCCAATTGGGCTAACCGAGCCACAAAACATTTGAGCACCTTTAACTGGAAACTTTGAGTAATGCGCAAGGGTATGGGGGAAAAGACGGGAGACTGGCAATAGGTAGTAGTGCTCGTTTTGATGAGCTGGAGCAGGCATGGCAGACTGAACAGCCTCCCTCTGAACGCTATAATACTCCCTGTGATTCTGTTCAGTTACACTGGTTCAGGCGCTCTGGTGATGCCCCAAGCAGTCAAATAGTTAACTGCTATGATAAAGTGCTGCAAGCTGGCAATTCTCACCTCCCACCCCACCCCCCCTTACAAACACCTCATCAAAGGAGGCATTTTGAAATGTGGCGGAAACAATCGGAATGCTTAATGTCACAGACTGCTGCTTGGTCTGTCCGTGAGGCAAGCTGCAGCTCTGAAACCTGGCCCTGAGCTTCTGCACAGAACGTGCTCCGACAGCCCGATGAGGCGGTGCTGCTTAAATATTCTTAGCAACTAACTAAACAAACAAACATCGTGTATCCTGGTCACGCTCCAGTGATTGATTGACTGGCAGGTCTCAGTGGAAAGAGTGGTGCGAATATATAATAAAAAAGAAGCCTGGTTTCATCACATCGTCTTACCAGATAAATAGAGCATCGAGCTGATCTTCTTGGGTCCGGCAAGTCTCATTTCAATTTTTATACATTTAACCTATTTTTCTAATCAACCTGTTCAGAGATGCTATTACATATAGACTTAAACCAAGTTCTCTCAGTCCAGGGGGAAGGACACTACCAAAAGACAAGAGTTTTGTTTCAATCGTGTCACTGACTTATTAAGCTTGAGCTGGACAAAATCCCTCCATTGCCTTGCCCCTCTCTAGCCCTGTCGCCTCATGCAGCACTCACAAATATTTCAACTCCTCCCATTTGTCCCTTGAGCATCACCCAATTTCCATTGCTCCACCATTGGCAGCTATGCCTTCCTAAGTTCTGGAATTCCCTCCCGTAATTCCACCTCCTCCTTCAGGATGAACCTTCAAGCCTATTCTCTGCGACCGAGCCCTTGGTCACCATTCCAAATGACTCCTTGTGTGTGGCTAGGTGCTAAATATTGTCTGATAATGCTCCTGGGAAGAATCTCAGAACATTTTGCTACGTTAAATATGCTACACAATTGCAAGTTACTGTTGTTGTAGAATCTTCCAAATATTTCAACTTTTGAACACAAATATTAGTCTGTACACAGGGAATAAAACAAAAACAGGGTATAAAGGAGTTAATATTACTGAGCTAGTAATCCCTAAAGCCCAGTCTAATGTTCTGGGATGAGAGTTCAAATCCCATCCATGGTAGATGGTTAAATTTGGACTTACTAAAAATCTAGAATAAAATGTTGGCTTAATTTAGAAGAATGAGAGGTGATCTCTGTGATATGTATGGGATCCTAAAATGGCTTCACAGGGTAAATGCTGAGTGAATATCTCCCCTCATGGGGGAGTTTAGGATCAGAGGTAAAGTCTCAGAATTAACGGGCACCAATTTAAGGATGAGATGAGGAGGAATTTCTTCACTCAGTGGATTGAGAGTTTTTTGAACTCCTTATCAGAGAGAGTTGTGGGGCACTGTCCTTGTGTGTATAAAAGGCTGAGATAGATTCTTGATCAGTTGGAGAATCAGGGTAAAAGGGAAAGGGCAGGAAAGTGGATATGAAGAATGTCGGATCAGTCATGATCCTATTGAATTGCATGGAGAAGGCTTGAGGGGCTGAACTACCAATCCTGTTCATATTATTTATGGAGATAATGGAAACCAATCTGCTTCACCGATATCCTTTAGGGAAGAAAATCTGCCTTCCTTACCTGGTCTGGCATACATGTGACTCCTTGACTCTTAATTATCCTCTCAAAATGTCTCTAACAAGCCAATCAAGTCAAGGGGCATTTAGGAGTGGGCAATAAATACTGGCACTGCCAGTAATGCCCACATCTCATAGCCAAAATAAAAAAATGCAAACTGTAATGGGTATATTTCCAATATAAGGTGCAATTTCTACAATTCTAAGGGACAGGTTTAAGTGTCGTATGGTGCAGTTGTACTATCTGTACTTCTTGGTCAGAAATCTGGATTCAAGTGCTACCTCACCCAGAGCTGTTCCCTAACATGCCCAAACAGTTTTAACTAAAAAATACCTTTGAAGACAATACCATCTAAGTAAATGTCACGTGCTGTAACTGTACCATCCTCAAAGTGGGGATGTATAGTGTTGTCAAGTACTTCTAAAATTTTTTGCACTGCTGTGCACATCGCTGGTAGCAATATCCTCCATCTCTAATCTCCTTGAAGAACAATCTACATTTAAGTATCTAAGAAATAGAAGCAGGAGTCGGTCATTTGGCCCCTTGAGTCTGCTCTGCTATTCAATAAGCTCATGGTTGATTGTGTCCTCAGGGAGGAGAAAGTGAGGACTGCAGATGCTGGAGAGCTCATTCCTGATGAAGGGCTTATGTCTAAAACGTCAGTTTTCCTGTTCCTTGGATGCCGCCTGACTGACTGTGCTTTTCCAGCTCCACACTCTTTGAGTGTGTCCCCAGCTCCACTTTTGTGCCTGAATCACCCAGCATAACCTTTCCCTTAGATACAGTACTGTACCAAAATCTGTGTACAACATAAGAGAGAGAAACTATTTCCTCTGACAGAGCTTAGAAAATAAACGGACAAATCTTTAATATACAGTTAATACAGATCAGTTCCAGTTTAAGTGTACGGTCCAGAACTGCAAATTCACTTGTGCTGCTATAAAATTACACAGACTGGTGGTTGTTGAGTCAGGAGATGTTTGCTTCTAATGTATAAATCCTTATCAAAGTCTAGAAAGATTGGCTCCAGTTATACCCTTCCCTGAATGGCTTTCTGGACTAAAATAAACCATTCATGGGGTCAATGGTGGGCAAGTTGTTGGAGAGAATCCTCAGGGACAGGATTTGTATGCTTTTGGAAAGGCAAGGACTGATAAGGGATTGTCAAAATGGCTTTGTGTGAGGGAAATCATGTCTCACTAACTTAATTTGAGTTTTTTTGAAGAAGGATTGATGACAGCAGAGTGGTGGACGTGATCTATATGGACTTTAGTAAGGCGCTCGACAAGGCTCCTCGTGGTAGACTGGTTAACAAGTTTAGATCACATGGGACCATTTGGGTACAGAACTGGCCTAACAGTAGAAAACAGAGTGGTGGTGCAGGGTTGCTTTTCAGACTGGAGGCTTGTGACTAGCAGTGTGCCACAAAAATCAGTGCTGGGTCCACTACTTTTCATCATTTATGTAATGATTTGGATGTGAACATAAGAAGTACAGTTAGTAGGTTTGCAGATGACTCCAAAAAGGAGGTTTGGTGGACAGCAAAGAAGGTTTCCTCACAGTACAATGGGACCTTGATCAGATGGGCCAATTGACTGAAGAGTGGCAGATAGAGTTTAATTTAGATAAATGTGAGATGCTGCATTTTGGAAAGGCAAATCAGGATATGACTTATACACTTAATGGTAAGGTCCTGAGAAGTGTTACTGAACAAAGAGACCTTGAAGTGCAGGTTCACAGATCCTTGAAAGTGGAGACGCAATTAGAAAGGATAGTGAAGAAGGTGTTTGGTATGCTTGCCTTTATTGGTCAGTGCATTGAGGAGAGGAGTTGGGAGATTCTGTTGCGGCTGTACAGGACATTGGTTAGCCCACTTTTGGAATACTGTGTGCAATTAAAACCATAATGTATAGGAGTGGAAGTTAGGCCATTCGGCCCATCAAGTCCACTCCACCATTCAATCATGGCTGATGGACATTTCAATGCCACTCACCTGCACTCTCCCCAAATCTCTTAATTCCTTGCGAGATTAAGAATTTATCAATCTCTGCCTTGAAAACATTTTAAATCCTGGCCTCCCACTGCGCTCCGTGGCAATGAATTCCACAGGCCCATTACTCTCTGGCTGAAGAAATGTCTCATTTCTGTTTTAAACTGACCCCCTCTAATTCTAAGGCTGTGCCCACGGGTCCTAGTATCCCCGCCTAATGGAAACAAATTCCCAGCGTCCACCCTTTCTAAGCCATGCATTATCTTGTAAGTTTCTACTAGATCTCCTCTCAACCTTCTAAACTCTAATGAATACAATCCCATCTGGTCTCCCTGCCAATAGGAAGCATGTTGTGGAACTTGAACTGCTTCAAAAAAGATTTATAGGGACGCTGCAAGGTTTGGAGGATTTGAGCTATAGGGAGAGGCTGAATAGACTGACGCTATTTTCTCTGCAGCGTCAGAGGCTAAGGGGTGACCTTATAGAGGTTTATAAAATCATGAGGCACATGGATATGGTAAATAGACAAGGTCTTTTCTCTGGGTTGGGGGAGTCCAAAACTAGAGGGCATAGGTTTAAGGTGAGACAGGAAAGATTAAAAAGGGACCTAAGGGGCAACCTTTTCATGCACAGGGTAGTGCGTGTATGGATTGAGCTGCCAGAGGAAGTGGCGAAGGCTGTTACAATGACAATATTTAAAAGGCATCTGGATGGGTATATGAATGGGAAGGGTTTAGAAAGATATGACCAAATGCTGACAAAAGGGACTAGATTAATTTAGAATATGCACGAATTAAACTGAGAGGTCTGTTTCTATGCTGTACAGCTCTATAAATCTATGACTTTAAGTCAGGATTAATTACTTTGTGCAAAGTGCAGAAATAAGGAATTTTCTATCCCCCATGAGGAGTGGTTGGGGCTTTGATGTAAGATGTGAAAACTGGGACTGATCAACTTCTGTTAAGTAAGGTGGGGGTACAGGGGTTCAATTAATTTGAGAGAGATCAACCATGATCTAATAGATTGTTGGATCAAGCTTGAGCAGTTGAATGAACTCCTCCTGCTTCTATGTCGCCACATTAATAATAGGGAGGAGTTTGCTACCAAAATGGCGATAACCTTACTGCAGCGCCCTTGAGTCCCAATGTCTCCACAGCAAGGCAGACGGCTGAGAAGGAAAGGAAAAGGGAGCAATATCTCTCCCGCAGCCCCTCTTTCTCATGGGATTTCTTGCCCTGTGTGCCTAAACTTCTGCGAGTCAAGAGTTGGTCTGTTCACTCATGTGAAGGCTGATGGCAGAGACCTGTGACTGCCAGTAGAAGTCACCCTTGATTCGAGGGACAACTGATAGTGATAATGATTGATATGCATCAACCAATTCAGGAAAATAAGCCAAACAAAGAATTGGTCAAAGACAATACTTGACAAGGAGGTACAGGGCTGAAAATGTGTTGCTGGAAAAGCGCAGCAGGTCAGGCCAGCATCCAAGGAGCAGGAGAATCGACGTTTCGGGCATGAGCCCTTCTTCAGGCTCATGCCCGAAACGTCGATTCTCCTGCTCCTTGGACGCTGCCTGACCTGCTGCGCTTTTCCAGCAACACATTTTCAACTCTGATCTCCAGCATCTGCAGTCCTCACTTTCTCCTCCAAGGAGGTACAGGGGGCTAGTTGTCTGAGAGTTCTGACATTTGAGTGAATTATATCTCTTACGCTCACTAATGTTCCTTCTGCAGATAAAGTGCAGCAGTTCATGAGGACGCTCGGTGAATATCATGTTAATTTATTGCCCTGCTTCCTTTACTTGAAATTCTGCAAACCTGTCCAAATCCCACCGAGCTGCAAAGCAAGTACCCTACCCCTTTTACAGGAGAAATGTCATCCCTACATAGTCCCAGGTCAGATGATTTGAAAGTTCATCAGCCACAATTCAATGCCCATGCTCCAAGCTCCGAAGGATTCTCTAAACCTGTCTTTTAACCTCCCTCTCACAGGTGCTTAGTCACAAGCTCCAAGAGCTGGAAGAGGGCCAGGCTTCAATCACCCCAAATGTTGATCTGAATCAGACCAGAATGACTGTGGACAATGTTTTTTCTGCCTGAAACACAACAGATATAGGAATTGCTCCTTTATTAAATAGGCTGATCTCTTTTCACCTGTACTCCCATTGTGAGTAAGAACAGACATAAAAGAAAACACATTTATTTTACTGTAGCATAGTCCACCTCGAGTAGGCCTCAAATTACAGTCTGACAAAATTAGGTATTTCCCTTTCAGATGCTGTTGTGTTTGCCAGAACTTAGTTTTCTCATTTTAAATTTGCAGCTTTTATTTTTCCTCATACCTCAAATTTTTCTTTTCTCATCTTTGTACAATCTTTGAGAAAATTTGCAAGGAAAACTGTCATCATTGATCTCTCTTTTATTTAGTAAAGAGAAAGTAGTTTAAATACCCCTAAAAAGGGAACACTCAACATGAGGGTGTTTATTATTTGCAAGGTTTGTGAAGGTTTGTATTATTTATTATTTATTCACAGGACATGGGTGTCACTGACAGGCCCACCCCTACACTAACTGACTCGGATCCAAGAAAAGTTGAAATCAATGCAGTAATTAATTTCTTGCAAATAAATGTGGACTCTCTAGTTTAAGGTTGTGGAAATGCAGCAGCTACTATGCCACTTTGGAAAACATGCAATGGATCTATTGTGATGAACATTGTCAATTGTTAAAATTAAATCTAACACTGAGGTCTGAGATGCAGTTAATAGAACTGGAACTGCCTGGTTAAAATTATCTTATTTTGAGCGTGTAATATAAAAACACATTAGTTATCACCTCACTCATCTGTAAAAGATTTATTAAGAGTGATGCTTTTGTTTGAGTAGACTTATATGTTGGTTATTTTGATAAAGATTGCCAACTTAAGCCTGTTGTCTCTGTGCCAATTTAAATACCATGGTGCCTAGTGACTTAATGCATTCCTTATTGTGTTGTGGTTTAAGTTTAACAGAAAGTTGATAATTATTGAGGGATGTTGATGAATTCTTCTAATATTGCTTCTGTGTGAGCTCAATATTCTATATGTCAAAACAGTTAATAGAAAGTAATGTTACTATGTGATAACATCAGCTCAGAATGGAGTGGGTGAGACTGAAAATTTAGCTTCCAAACATCAATGAGGTATATTCTAAACCCACAACCTCTACCATCAAGATATGTAGGAACACCACTATCTACAAGTTCCCCTCCAAGTCACTCAACAACCTGTCTTAGAAATATATCACTTGGAAATATAACACCGTTCTTTCAGTGTCACTGGGGAAAAGGCAGGAATAGTGGACTGCATTGGATGATCAGCCATGATCGTACTGAATGGTGGAGCAGGCTCAAAGGGCTGAATTGCCTACTCCTGCTCCTACTTTCTATGTTTCTTTGAGTTCCTTGAACACTGTTGAAGCAAAAACATTGCAGCCAATTCGAGCACAGCAATTTCTCACAAAAATCAATCAATGATCAGATAATCTGATTTGGGGGCTGAAGGGTTTAGAGGCCCAAATCACTGAAAGATCTCCCCAGTCCTCGCTGAAATAAACACCACAAAATCTATTATGTCTGTTCAGGGACAGATAGGGCCCTGGTTTAATGTCTCATTTAAAAGGGCATTGTCCAGAACATAGCAGCTCTCTACTGACCTCGATGGATAGGTGTGGAATGTCAAGTAGGGGCAGGAGAGAAGTAAAATTTTTAAGGGACACTACCTGGAACCTCTGTCGCACACACCAAGAATGGCCAGAGAAACTCCATCAAGAATCATTCAGATCTAAAGAAGCAAATATGTTGGGGGTGGGGGGTGAGCAATAAGTGTAATGCTTAGACAGAGGAAGAGAAATTACAAAATTAAGTCATGAAGTGCTTTGAAAGGCTGGTCATGGCATTACTTCAGCAGTTTCCTCATTTCCCCTTCCCCCACCTTACCCTAGTTCCAAACTTCCAGCTCAGCACTGTCCCCATGACTTGTCCTACCTGCCTATGTTCCTTTCCACCTATCCACCCCACTCTCCCCCTGCCCCCGACCTATCACCTTTATCCCCCCCTCACTCACCTATTGTACTCTATGCTACTTTCTCCCCACCCCACCCTCCTCTCACTTATCTCTCCACCCTTCAGGCTGTCTGCCTTTATTCCTGATGAAGGGCTTTTGCCCGAAACGTCGATTTTACTGCTCCTCGGATGCTGCCTGAACTGCTGTGCTCTTCCAGCACCATTAATCCATTACTCAACTCCAGCCTCCCCACTATTCTTAACCCACTCTAATTTGCCTATCGGACAAACAGATCCAGGTCAGATACCATATCACTTGCCCTTCACTCCTCCCTAGAACATCTTGACACGAAGAACAGCTAAGTAAGAATCCAACTCATTGACTACAGTTCAGCCTTCAACCTTCAACACTATTATCCCTTTGAGACTGATTACTAAACTTAGTGATCTCGGACTAAGCCCCACTCTCTGCAACTGAATCCTCAGTTTCCTGACCCACAGGCCACAATCAGTGAAGATTGGGGACTATATTTCATCCTCATTAACACTCAACTCTGGAGCCCCCAGGGGTACGTACTCAGCCCTCCACTGTACTTACTGTATACCAATCACTGCGTCACCAAATACCAGTCTAATGCCATTTACAAGTTCACTGATGACACCACCACAGTTGGTTGAATCTCAGATGGCGACGAAACAGACTACAGATGGGAGGTGGAAGACCTGGAAAAATGGTGCACTGAGAACAACCTAGCTCTCAGTGCTGGCAAAACCAAGGAACTCATTATTGACTTTTGGCGGGATGTTACTCATGCCCTCCTACACATTAACAGCACTGAGGTGGAACGAGTGGAGAGTGTCAATCTCCTGGGAGTGGTCATTCACAACAAGCTTTCTTGGACTCTTCATATGGACGCACTGGTTACAAAGATCCAACAACATCTCTTCTTCCTCAGGCAGCTGAGGAAATTTGGCATGATGGCGAATACCCTTAACAACTTTTATAGGTACGCCATCGAGAGCATTCTGTCTGGATTTATCACTACCTGGTATGGCAACTGTACCATTCAAGATCAGAGATGGTTACAGAGAATGGTGAACTTGGCCCAGACAATCACAAATTGTCAACTTCCTATCTATAGAATCCATCTGCCAGGCCCGCTGTCAAGAAAAGGCTGCCAGCATTCTCAAAGATCCATCCCAACCTGGCAATGTTTTTCTACAACCTCTACCATCGGGGAGAAGGTACAGAAGCCTGAACACATGCATCAGCCGGTTTCGAAAAAGTTTCTACCCTACTGTTGTTAGAATACTGAATGGACTCACAAACTCTTAACATTCCCCTGTACCTGTGTTTTTGTTTTTGCTGCTGTTTCCCTATTATTTACTAATCTATGCTACTTAACTATGTGATCTGCCTGTATTGCTCGCAAGACAAAGCTTTTCACTGTGCCTCGGTACACGAGACAATAAATTCAATTCAATTCAATTCAGTGGAAGGTGAAATCACAGATATATATGCATACACACACAGATACAAACAGATACAAACATACAAAGTCATATACACACACACAGATACACAGAAACATACACACACAATTACAGAAAGAAAAACAAAAAAATATGCACATACAGATAGTTAGAGTGATACACACCTGCTCCCAATTAGTCCCACAGCAAGTTAATGTCCATTGCTTCGCACTGAGTCCTTAACCTCCATTTAGGAAGGACGACTAGCCTCCATGAGCTGACAGCCAATCAAATGGCTGGCAGTACCCTGCTCCAGCAGTTCCATTGGGTGTAGTGGCCACTGCTGGGACTGTAGCCAGTCCACAACCAAGATCCACCTCTGCTACTATGTGGAAGGTGAGTGGGGGAAGGAAGAGATTGCGAGATAGAAGGCAAGTTGGGTACGGGTGGGGTGATGAAATGCAGGGGTTATCAAAGCATGGGCGGTGTAGGGGGGTTGCAGTCTGATGCAAAGGAGACGTGCACACACCCCTACTTCCTGCCACATGCCCAGGAAAGGCTCACTTACTGGATTTGCCACCTGGCAGAGGAAATTGAGCATTTAAGAGCCTCAACAGGAACAAGAGTGGGCTTAATACCCAATTACTCACAGAATCTAGATCGACAGGAACCTGAGGCATTTTATGCTCCCAAACTCATCTGAAAGGAGCCGATAGAGTAACTGTGGTCCAGCCCATCACGTCTGTGCCAGCTCTCTGTCAATCAATCCAATCTCATGCTATCATCCCATTCTCCCCAATCTATTCCTGTTGGCCCTGCATGTTTAATTCCTCAAGTGCCCATTCAATTATTTTCTCAGAATCATTCATCACTTCCACCCCCACATGCATCATGGGCAGTGAGTTCCAGTTCATTACCACACTCTACATAAAAATGTTCTCCTTCACATTCCTCACCCCCCACCCCCATGCCCTCTCTTGTCCAAATCAGCACAGACTTGGCATCAAACCTGGCACCTTCCTGCTTTATGGGACTAACGCTTTTCCGCTTTAAACTAGTTGCCAAGGCAGAGGCAACGTCTGACTCTGATATTCAGGGTACTTCCAACTATAAACTGTGCTATTACCAACCAGAACCACCGGTTCTCAGCGTTTATAGCTCTTCAGTTTTCGTGAAGACAAGAGATCAAACAGCAGGAGGGACATTAAGTTGTGCTGCAAACACCACATGGGTTTCTGTACAGCTTCAGGCATTTGATTTGTTGAAACTTGTTTGTAGATTTAGAACATTAACTAGGTCAAACAGAAAACATCTTTGCTGCAAAATTCCCAGTTAATAATAATGAGGAAGATTTATTCCCACTGTTTAAAACCTGGCGATTACAAGGCAAAAGCAGCACGCTCTTTTAAAAAGTACTTTTTTTCTCTCTGCTCTAGCTGATATCAGAACTGAAAGGTTATACCGAGCAAGGGAAAGAGGATGGAGCTTTCTGTTCTGGAAAACAGAACGCTGCTGCAGGACTGGGGGAGGGAAATAGGGACTTTATAGTGTTTAGTTAGATTTATTGATTGGGAAGGTGTTACCATTTGTGGTGGAACTAAGGACCTTAAATATAAGTAAAGTCGCTATCATCCTACCAGACTTTATTGTCATTTCAGAGACAACTGGTGATGGTTTAACCTGAGGATCTCCACACTTCAGATGAGAGGTGAAGTTGAGAAGGACAGTCTTTCATAGTAATCTCATACAGTGTCAGAATTGAACAATACTGTTGGCCTCACTCTGCATCACAGACTAGCCATCCAGCCAACTTAGATAACCAACTCAAAGTTCACTAATAAAGCCAATCATAAATTCAGGAGAAATTCCAACCCAGATATTCAAGAACAGCTTCTTCCCACTGTTATTAGGTTTCTGAATGGGCCTTTCAAATTTAATGTTGATCTCGCTCTTTCTGCACTGTCTCTGCAGCCGTAACATTGTATTCCTTGCTCTGGGAGAAAGTGAGGACTGCAGATGCTGGGGATCAGAGCTTAAAAATGTGTTGCTGGAAAAGCACAGCAAGTCAGGCAGCATCAAAGGAGAAGGAGAATCGACGTTTCGGGCATAAGCCCTTCTTCCTTGCTCTGCTCTATAACCCTTATGCACTTTGTATGGTATGATCTGCCTGCACTGCATGCAAAACAGAACTTTTCACTGTACCTAGGTACATTCGACAATAATAAATCAAATCAGACAGTGGCAAGGATGGGAAATTTGTTCTGAATTGAATGACACAAATGCACTGAAGGCAGAGCTTCCCAAGCATTTCCTCACCACATTTCAGAATTTGGAAATTCTCACAAGGCTCTCAGCAAAATCTGAGAGAGCAAGGTACAAGGTGTATATATATATGTATGGGGTCAGGGGCGGCTGTGGAATGGGTGTCTATTAGAGCAGGAGCTCAGCTTTTATAACATGGGGGACAGGTACATGGCAACTCCAAGAATCTCAGCTTGCGACCCCACGTGGAGTCCCAAATGCCATGACAGGAAGCTCTGATTTATTGAGATGCTGGATAAAATGAATGGGAGAAGACTTGTATGCAGCAGAAGGAACAGCACGGATTAGCTGAGCAAAAGAGTCTGTACATTCAACACAATCGAGATGAAGAGTGTTAAGTGCTGGGAATGCTAGAATTTCAAATTTTATGTCTGACTGTCAGAATGTCCAGGCCTGGTACAGAACTGGGCATAACAGGTCAGTTTGGCTATAAAATGGCATGAGGAGCTCAATGGCTGAGTTCTGTTCTGTATAGGTCATTCAAGAGGGCAGACAGGACGCCACATTACTATCCCATTTGCAAATGGCACTAACAACTGTGTAACACTCCTCCTATACTGCACTGCACTGTCAACTAAAATTATATGCTCAATTCTCTAGAGTTGAACTTGAACCCCCAGCATTCTAACACTGAGGCAGGAGTGTGACCAACTGAGCTAGCGCAAACATGCAACTGCAAGGAATAGCATCAGGAATAGTCCATTTGGCCCTTCGAGCCTGCTCCACCCTTCAATATGGTCATGACTGATCTACGGGCAACTTAGCATGGCCAATTCACCTAACCTGCACATTTTTGGACTGTGGGAGGAAACCGAAGCACCCGGAGGAAACCCACGCAGACACGGGGAGAATGTGCAAACTCCACACAGACAGTTGCCTGAGACGGGGATTGAACCCGGGTCTCTGAACAGGGTGATGATACATATCTATAGGGATACTATTGCTCCTGGGCAGATCAAGATACGTGTGTAATTCTCCTGTCAGTCATTGATGCAACAACTGTGGCTTATTTTTACACAGTATGATTTGGCTTTTGTTAAACTGTGTTTTGTTACAGAAATCACTAATCAGGGGATGTTGCTGTATTTTCAGTCATGAGTTCTGTTTGCTGTAGTTCGTCGAGACTCCTTCTAAGTAGACACTGTAGATTTTTTAGTGCAGTTCATTCCCTAAGCAGGTTCAGTTTGCTGTAATTCATACAAACTTCTTCTAAGTAGACTCTGTCAACAATTTGGTGCAGTACATTCCCTATGCTTGCTGGGTAAAGCAGCCCACCGGTGAAGTAGACTGTTTTCTAAGAGTTCTGTTGAAAGTCCTACAAAACCTCCAACTCATCAGCTTATGTAGTGGCTGTCAATACTCCCTCTGGAACTTGTTCACTCTCTTGTCTTGCTTCCAATTAATACATTATTTTAAGAGACATTTATTTGAGTCTGTACTTTCATATCTCGGGGTTCATCAGACTCTACACGAAAGAAGGCATGGGGGATTAGCTGGCAGTGCCGACAAGCCATCTCTGACATTCTGCCAACCTCTGCGTTAGGTACACCTGCCTGACAACAGCCAAGGATTGCTAGGGCTTTGTCATTGTGAAGCTAGAGCTAAACCCCAACACAGAGAGATACCAGTCAAAGTCATAAGTACCTCCTGCAGGATAGCAATAGAAAGCTGTAGAAATTGCCATAGATCAAATAAAATCTAAAAGTTCAGCATGTGGACTGTGTTGTATGAATACCAAAATGACAGAAGGTCAGTTGAAGCATTATATCTGAAGAATCAAAAGCGATGATTGAAGTAGATGGTGTCACACTAGAACAGGAAGATATATTTGTGAAGTCACTACAGTCCTCAAGGACCACATGGCTGCTCTCTCATTAAGAGAGAGACGACTGGTGGTGGTTTAACCTGAGGGTTACCACAATCCAGGTGAAGAGAGAGGTTAAAAAAGAGAGACCTTCATGGTAACTTCAGCCAGTGTAGGAACTGACACTGGTCCTGTCACTCTGCATTAAAAAACAGCCGTCCAGACAACTTAGCTACTGAGGACAGAAGATGGTATGCCAAAGTCAGAAGAAGGATGGAAATAGCCAGAGTAATTTTGTGAAGATGAAGGGTATGTTAACAACAAGATTCTAGTTTGTAACAAAGGAAAAGCGCTCATAAGATGCTACATTCTATCAACTTTCCTATCAGTCTTAAAAACTTATTCAGGACATTAATGTCTGTGGAAGTAAGGTCTGTGAAATGTGGATGCTACACCATATGCTAAAAATGTATCATTTTAATTCCTTCATTCACGGAACATGGCTTTGCTGGCTGGGCCAGCATTTATTGGCCATACCTACTTGCCCTGGAGAAGATGGTGGTGAGCTGCATTCTTACTGAACATAGGCTGTTAGTGAGGGAATTCCAGGGTTTTGATGCAATAAGACTGAAGGAACAGCAATATATTTCCAACTCAGGATGATGAGTGGCTTGGAGAGTAACTTGCAGGGGGTGGTGTCCCATTAACCTACTATCCTTGTTCATCTGGGAGTGGAGGTTGTGGGTTTGGAAGGTGCTGTCGAAGGACTGGAGGTGAGTTGTTCCAGTGCATCTTGTAGATGGTACACATTACTGCTACTGAGTGTCACAGTGGAGGAAGTGAATGTTGGAAGCAGTGAATGTGATGACAATCAAGCAGGCTGCTTTGTCCTGGATGGTGTCAAGCTTCTTGGGTTTTGTTGGAGCTGCTTTTGCACATGGACTGCTTCAGTATCTGAGGAATCGTGAATAGTGCTGAACATTGTGCAGTCATCAGTGACCCTGCCCAATTCTAATCTCACAATGGACAGAAGGTCACTGATGAAGCAGCCAAAGATCAATGGGCCTAGGACACTACCTTGAGAAACTCCTGCAGTGATATAGACCAGAAGAGAATTGAAGAGGTTCTTGAAATTGCAGTAGCAAAATGAGAGGTCGGTGGGGAGGGCACAGAGACTATTAATAATTTCAAAATTGGATGGGCACTTGAGGGAGAGACTTGCTTTATAATGCCTATCATGAGGACCAGATACCTTAAAGGTCTCAACAGCCAAGAAGTACAGTCACTGTTGTAACTTAGAAGAGGTGGGAGCCAGCATGTGCACAGCAAGCTGCCACTTGTTGCTGGATCCACATCTTAACTTCTCCCCCTGAAACATGCACCTACACCACACAAATTGCAGTGGATCAAGAAGGTGGCCTGCCACTTACTTCTCAGGGGGCAGTTAGGGACAGGCAACAAATGCTGGACCAGGCAACAATGTACACATTCTGTGAATAAAGTGGGTCATTCCGTGTAAAATGTGAATGAGCTGTCCAACTGTTCTGCTCATTTACCCCACAGTCCTACAAGATTTCCCCGTTCAACCTAATACTCTTTTGAAAGTTACTGTGAAATCTGCCTCGTCACTTTCTCCAGTTCTAATTCCTAACAACTCTCTGCGTTAAACAGGTTTCTGCTTGCGCTTTTGGTTCTTTTGTCAATCACCCCAAGTCTATGTTCTCTGGTTACTGCTGCTTCTGCTCCTGCAAACAGATTCTCCTTATTCCATCACTTACCGTATTTTTAAACTCTCGTTAAATCTCTCCTTCGGCTTTTATGGTTGGAGGAAATTTAACAGGGGGCAGAAAATACCCCTGTCTGTGATTGTGCGATGCATCTTGAGGTCGATCAGCCTCAAGAAGACTTGCCGATCCGGTGAACACTGTAATTAGAGACCGCCTGCAGTGGAAAACAGACTCCATTCTGATTCTTAGAGGGGGTGGGGAAAGGAACGAGCACAAGAAGATTTGAAGCAATGAAAACTTACATTGACGTAGCGCCTCTCACAACCTCAGAATGACTGCAAAGTGAAACAAACACAAAGTGCTAGGGAAACTCAGCAGGATCTGTGTGAAGAGAAACAGAGTTTACGCTTCCGATTCCGAGGACCCTGGGAACGCACAGCAAGCTCTCACGAACATCAAGTACGAAAACTGACCATCCACATCTGTTTTCTTGTTAAGTATTGAGGTATAAATATTAGCAAAGACTCCAGGGAGAACTCCCCTGCTCTTCCTTGGAAATAAGAGTGGGCGTCTGAATTCTATCAGAAAATTAAAACAAAAGCTTCTTCTGTAGACGAGGAGCAAGGTCGCTGTCTTTTTTTATTGAGTAGCTTGATGCGTTTTGTTTAATTTTTAACCACAGCTAAGTTAATTCCTCTATTATTTTGCTGGTGCTGTAAACTTACAAGAGAGCCATGCATCTAAATCTCTGGGAATGAGATCTCATATTACGCCGTGCGGTTCCCCAGAGTAATCTGTGTGCGGAAGCCGTGACACCGCCATCAATAGCTGTGGCTGGGGAGTTGACATGGAGCCCAGGGCTGCGGGGAGGGGAAATGGAGTGACAGAGAACGGCAGGACCATCGCTTATAAAAAGTGACAAGCGTTTTGCCATAGGTATCATGAGCCTCTCAGGGAAACAACACACACATACACACAAAATGCCGTCCCCCAGTTGCTCTGCCAGAATGAGGCAGTCGCAATGACTTAATTAGCCGAGTCTTGTCGCCTCTGCCGTTTGCTCTCGCTGCCTGTACAAAACAAACTAGTCTCCCGGGGCGGGGAGCTAATAGTTTTAACTTTTTCATCTGTTCCTGGCATTACTGGTTCCCCAAATGAGATCAAATGGACTGCTACGGAATTTACCAGATCTCCTCAATTAGGACGCAAATAGGTACACAGACACACACGCATTCAGACATACACACACACACAGACATATTCATAGGCGTAGACACAGAAAGCCACAGACATATAACACACATAGTCACAGACAAACCTACAGACCATAACAAACAAGCACATAGAAATGCATATACCCAAACACACAAAGACACAGACATACAGTGACATGCACACACAAACAAATGCACAAACACCAGCGTTCAGAGGCACAGTATATACTTAGTCATATAGACACAACACAGACATAGACACAAACACACATATAGCCACAGACAGAATTGAATTGAATTTATTGTCACATGTACCGAGGCACAGTGAAAAGCTTTATCTTGCGAGCAATATAGGCAGATCACATATATAAATAGCCTAGATAAGTAAATAATAGGTAAATAGCGGCAAAACAAAAACATAGGTAAAGGCAAATGTTAAGAGTTTGAGAGTCCATTCAGTATTCTAAAAGTAGAGTAGAAACTGTTTCAAAACCGGCTGGCGTGTGTGTTCAAGCTTCTGTACCTTCTCCCCAATGGTAGAGGTTGTAGAAAAACATTCTCAGGATCTTTGAGAATGCTGTTGGCCTTTCTTTGACAGTGGGCCTGGTAGATGGATTCTATAGATGGTAGGTTGGCCTTTGTGATTGTCTGGGCCGAGTTCACCATTCTCTGTAACCGTCTCCAATCTTGAACAGTACAGTTGCCATACCAGGTAGTGATACATCCAGACAGAATGCTCTCGATGATGCACCTATAAAAGTTGTTAAGGGTATTCGCTGTCATGCCAAATTTCCTCAGCTGCCTGAGGAAGAGACGTTGTTGGGCCTTTGTTACCAGCGGGTCTCCACATGAAGAGTCCAAGAAAACATGTTGTGGACGACCACTCCCAGGAGCTTGACACTCTCCACTTATTCCACCTCTGTGCTGTTAATGTGTAGGGGGGCATGAGTAACATCCCACCGAAAGTCAACAATAAGCTCCTTAGTTTTGCCACACTGAGAGCTAGGTTGTTCTCAGTGCACCATTCTTCCAGTTCTTCCACTTCCCATCTGTAGTCTGTTTTGTTGCCATCTGTGATTCGACTGACTATAGTGGTGTCATTAGTGAACTTGTAATTGGTATTAGTCTGGTATTTGGTGACGTAGTGATGGGTATACAGTGAGTACAGTAGGGGGCTGAGTACGCACCCCTGGGATCTCCAGTGTTGAGTGTTACTGAGGATGAAATCACCAGTATTCACACGTACAATATACACACAGGCATAGACACAACACAAACACACAAAACAGAAAGACACATTGACACTCAGGGAGATACACAAAGGCAGAAACATGCATCCACACAAACACATATACAGACATATAAACAAATACATATGCAGACATATATAAAACAGACAAAACACCCAGGGACAAAACCCACACAGCCCAACACATACGCGCAGACAAAAGATAAACACATACACACAGAAAAATTGTAATGAAGGAATTCAAACTGACTGGCATAGCAGTCCCAATGTTTTCAGAAGCCAAACAATGTCAGATTAACCTCAAGCATGCTTCAAGCAATAAAACACTGCACTGCATTTATAAACTGTCATACCTTTCTCTGTTTTATTGTTGATGAAACATTACTGTCAGACACAGGCCAGCAGGCACATTCACCTCACTTTCTACTCCTTAAAGCTCATTAATGGTGTGTTTTCAATTTTAAATTTAATCGTTTAATTCAGCTTTTGCTGGGCTCTTCTTTCCACGAAACAACTACCCACCTGCATCCTACTCCCAGTTAATTTTCTTGTCTGTCCTTTCTCTCTGCAATTTCTTCCCCCATTTCCTGCTTTTCCCCAGTGGCATCATGGAGACTCCCTCAGCAGTGAGCATCAATGCAGCTGATGAGAATGGGGTAAAGAACCATGTGGTCTGCTGAGTAAATATCTACCCTTGTAGCATAAGATCAAAATAAACAGGAGCAGGATTGGGCCATTCAACCCATCCAACCATGCTTCACCATTCAAAAAGATTCATGGATTTGATTTTTGGCCTCAATTCCACTTTCCTAATTGTGCCCAATAATCCTAATTTATGCTGGGAATTAATAGACAAGATAAGCAGGTCTGACAGTGTCTGTGGAAAGAGAAACAGAGTTAACATTTCAAGTCCAGTGAGGTCTTATGATCTAAAGGAAAGTCAAACTCGACTCAAAGTTTACTCTGTTTCTCTCTCCACAGATGCTGCCAGACTTGATGAATTTCTTCAGCATTTCTATTTTCTTTTCAGATCTCCAGTATTTTGCTTTTACTAAAATTATAACCCCTTGTTCAGAACTCCCTCCCTAAAAATTTACCTAGTTCAGATTCGTTTCTGTAAAGGATGCCAAACTATGGCAGGATTTGAAAATGAGAGCTTTGGATGGGGTCAGTGAGGGGTAATATGTGATTACAAAAGTGGCTGAAATGAATGGCATTGAGTTTTGCCTACAACTCAATCAGGTGTAGGTGTTCGTTCCCACTTGCAGTGTCTTTTAGTCACTGAAGTAACTTGCTAGTTCTTTTCAAAAAAATTAAATACATTCACCTTCAACATCTGCTTCAATTTCTAAGAAATAATATGGGTGTTGTAGGGAGGAGAGAGATGGGGGGAGGGGAGAGGACAGAGACAGAGAGACTAAGGGAGATACAGACAGTGAGACAGAGAAGCAGAGACCAAGAGACATTCAGGCTGAGGGGGAGAGAGACAGGGTCAGAGGAAGAGAACATCAAATGGGTGGTAGAGGGGGAAGAAACAGAGAAAGAGTTAGACAGAGACAAAAAGAGAGAGAGACAGACAGACTGAAAGAGATAGAAACCATGACAGAGAGAGAGAGAGAGAAAAAACACCAGAGTGGGAGAGACAGAGAGAGAAAGAAGTTAAATAGAGAACAGACTGAGAGAAATAAAGACAGCGAGTGTCAAAGAGGGAAAGACACACACAGAGAAAATGAGAGACACTGTTGAGAGAGAAACAGATAGAGACAGATATCTATATACAGAGATAGATATATAGAGAAAGAAAGTTAGATGGAGACAAATAGAGATAGATTGAGAGATAGAGACAGACAGACTGAGAGGGACACACATTGAGACAGACAGAGGGCTGGCCTCTCTCCAGTCTGCTAATTACTAATACACAGCTGCCTTTATGTAGTGCAGGATTTTCATCTGGGCCTTTAATCTGGGAAAAAAATAAAGAAATTGTGTCACAGTCATCAGCGCATCTAATGCGCTGGCTATTGAACTCCAAACCTCTTTTATTGCTCTTTCCAACTGGTTAATTTTCCAATTAATGGTGCAGTTGCTCTATCTCTGTCTGCCCATCATTCACAATCCACAACTAGCGACGGAGGTTCAGGTGAGAAGGCTCAGGCAGTTTTGTTTCTCTTCCTGGCTCTTGTGCATTCCTGAACTTTCATCACAACACCATTAGTGGCCATGCTGTCAGCTCCCTGGGCCCCAAAGCTCTGGAATTGATCCCCTAAACCTCCCTGCCTCTCCTTTTCAAAATGCTTCTTAAAATCTGCCTTTTTGACCATGCTCTAGGATCACTTTAAATGATTCAGTGTCAAATTTGGTCTGATAATGCTCCTGTGATGCACCTCAGCATGTTTTACTACCTGAAGGTGCTATATAAATGCACATTACGTTTCTTATTAGACTCCACCAAATTAAATGTTATGCTCCTCACTGGCTTCTCTCTATTCTTTTGATTCATTACACAGCATCTGTACCGAAGCAATGCCCCAAAGGTATTCCATCTGCCACAAAGTGCTCTTACAGCACTTCAAACTCCTGTAGATTATGGATCTAGTTGTGACAGTAATTTTCCCAGGCTGCATATAGATTATTGAGTAATTTCCCCCTCCCCGTCAATCTTATTGCACTACTAGTAATAGAATTCCTGCAGTTCAGTTGAGGCTTTTAAAACAAACTCTCGAGACTGCTGTAGTGAACTGGTTAAATAGACTGTAGGCTACTTGCTGTAGGACCATAAGACATAGGAGAAGAAGCAGGCCACTCAACGAGATCATGCCTAATCCGATCATTCTCAACTCCATTTTCCTGCCTTTCCCCCACAATTCCCGATTCCTTTATTGATTAAAAATCTGTCGCTGACTTGAATATACTTAATGATAAGACCAGAAGACATATGTGCAGAAGAACGCCATTCACCTATTGAATCTGCTCAGCCTAAAGCAAAACACACTGCAGGAGCAGGTGGGACTTAAATTCAAGGACATAACTACTGTGTCACAAGACCCCCTAAAACCCACCAGCTTACGTGGTTGTATTTGAACTTGCATCCCCAGAACATTAGTCTGGGGCTTCAGATTACTAGCCCAAAGACATTATCACTATGGACTATACCACTACCTCTCCCAAAAAGCATACTGATTCTTTGGACTGTAGATGGTTTGCTGAGGTGTGTTGCTGAAATAGACTCTGTAGACTGTTTGCTATAGTGGTTGGTTAAATGCTCTATTTGCTGAAAAATAAATATTCTTTGTCAGAAAACAGACTCTTGGCTGCAAGTCTTGTTGCAAATCCAAACACATTTCCAACTCTTTGACTGACTCAGTTCACCAGTAGATACTCTGGCGTTTTACACAGTAGAAGACTTCTCTTTTTAGTTAAGCAAAGCTGTAAAGATACATGCAGAGAAATGAGAAACAAACTGATGGAAAACAAAATGAGCATTTGAGAACTTGGAAATCTGGGAACTAGGAACCAAGCTCCAATCTCTCCTCTGATTGCTGGGTACAAAGGAGTTACACACGTCTCAAACATTCCCAATATTGTGGGCAGGGACTTTTAGCCGTAAAGTGATCTCAAGAGTTAGCCAAGATAATGACTTTAACTCAGAGATATAAGGTTATAGAGACATGGAGAATATTACAGCCCAGAAGGAGGTAGTTCAACCAATCATTGTCTGTGCCAACTAAGAAGAAGCCATCCAGCCCAATCCCAGCTTCTAGCTCTTGGCCCATATCCCCCTCCCTTGTCACCTGTGGTACTTCAAGTTCATGTTTTAAACTAGTGTTTCTATCATGACCACTTTTTTGGATAGTGAGGTCCCTTTGACTGAAAAAATTTAATTCCCTCATATCTTTCTACAAATCACTTTACATTTATACCCCTGGTTATTTGACCAAGCAGACCCTGTAGATCTCTGCCTGAAAAGAGGATCTCCCATTGGTCCATACAACATGGTGATCAGCAGAGAACATGAATCTTTACAACAGCTGCATACATGGATATCAATCTGACCAATTAAATTTCAGTTTTCAATGACTCTCTGATGCTGCAGTTGTGAGGTTTCAGCAATGAATTCAATCAATTCCCATGGTGTCAACCCAATCCACAGGAATCAGGAGAAAGTGCAGGCCATTCAATCCCTTGAGTTTGCTCCATCATTTAATAAGATCATGGATGATCTTTGACCTCAATGATATTTTACCCACAGCCCCATTTCCCTTAATATGTTTAATGGTCAGAAATCTGTCAATCATTGTTTTGAACATACTCGATGACTAAACATTCACAGTCCTCTAAATGAAGAAATTCCTCCTCACCTGAATCCTCAATGGCCAAACACTTTTTCTAGTACTGGTCTCCTGGTTGTAGGCCATCTCCCACCCCAGGCCAGGGCGAAATATTCTTTCTGCACAGAAACACATAAAATAGGAGCAGGAAAAGGCCATTTGGCACTTTGAGCCTGTTCCACCATTCAATATAATCATAGCTGATCATCCAACTCAGAACCTTGTTCCTGCTTTCTCCCTATACCTTTGATCCCTGTAGCTCTTAAGAACTATACCTAATGCCTGCTTGAAAATGTTTTGGCCTCAACCACTTTCTGTTGCAGAGAATCTCACAGGCTCATCACTCTCTGGGTAAAGAAATGTCTCCTCATCTCAATCCTGAATGGCCCACCCCCATATCCTTATACTGTAACCCATGATTCTGAATTCCCCAGTCATTGAGAACATCCTTCCTGCATTGATCTTGTCTAGTCCCATTAGACTTTTATAGGTTTCCATACAAACTACCATGTCAAGCCTCTGCACGAATTTTATATGCTCCAATGAGATTACCACTTCAAAGCTCTATAGAATACAGGCCCAGCTCTCCCCATAGGAGTCCTGACATCCCAGGGATCAGTCTAGTGAACCTTCATTGCAAACTAAGGTCACCATAGTTCCACTCTCATTAAAGTGAAGTGAGTATCATGAACAAGAAGGTAGGACCTTTACGGTGACCTCAGCCAGTATAGGAATTGAACTCATGCTATTCCGTTCTTTGTAACCTCCTCCAGCTTCGCATCCCTCCAAGATACCTGAACTCCTCCACTTTTGTTCTCTTGAGCGTTCCTGGTTTTTAGTTGCTCTGCCATTGAACGCCATACCTTCAGGTGTAGTTTGAAACTCTGGAATTCCTTCCCTAAACCTTGCAGCCTCTCTCTTTCTTGCTTTAAGACACTGGTTAAAATCTAATGAGGTAATGATTCTTTATGATAGCATTCAAAAATAAACTCACAGCAACTTCTTTTGGCAATGTATCAAAAAATTTTCATTTTTTAAATTTTTAATTTTGAAATAATTTAATATCATTTCTTATCCATCTTGCCTCTGCCTCCCTCCTGCAGTGATCCCACCAAAACAGGCATCATTTGTGTGTTGCAATAGAAGCAAGAATATTAGGATAATGATAAAGATCATCCCATTCACTAGTTTGTGATTTGTTGCAGTGAAGCAAGTCCAAGACTTTGGCCCACTCAAAAAGATTCCTGACAGCCAGCGTTTCTGGTTTTTGGATTTCTGGATTGGAGCAGCTTCTGTTCTGTGGCGCAATGTCACATTTTGTTCAATGACACTTGTGTTAGCAACTTTTGATGTTTAATTTTGTGAAAGGTGGGATATAGAAATTAGTTTCTGTGATACACTCTAGGTTCTATGTTCGAAGGTCCTCCTGCCTGAAAGGGTGGCTTATTTGGATGCTCCATGGTAGGCCCCTTTCAAAATGGCTTTTGTTCCATTGCCGGTATCAAAGTTGCCAGACCCAGAGGGCTGTGCTCTCATTACAGAGACAACCTGTGATGGTTTAACCTGAGGATCACCATACTTCAGGTGAGGGGCAAGGTTGAGAAGGAGAGTCCTTCATGGTAACCTCAGGTAGTGTAGATAACCTAAGCTATTGGCATTAGTCTGCACTACAAATCAACCATCCAGCCAACTGAGCTAACATATTAACAAGATTACTGAGGTTCTTAAAACACTCTAATTTGAAAGGGCAGAACGAGTGTGAATTGAGGTCACCTTATTGAGGTTTATAAAATCATGAGGGGCATGGATGGGATAAATAGCCAAGGTCTTTTTCCGAGGATTGGGAAGTCCAAAACCAGACAGCATAGGTTTAAGGTGAGAGGCAAAAGATTTAAAAAGACCTAAGGGACAACTTTTTCAAGTAGAGGGTGGTGCGTGTATGGTATTAGCAGCCAGATGAAGTGGTGGAGGCTGATATAATTACAACATTTAAAAGTCATCTGGATGTGTTTATGAATAGGAAGGATTTAGAGGGATATTGGCCATTAAATGGGACGAGGTCAGATTGGGATGTCTGGTCGGAATAGACAAGTTGTATTGAAGGGTCTGCATGACTCTATGACACTGTTGAAAACCAGATATCCAACTCCTATCACTGTTGTGTTCTCTCTGTGGCAAGTTATTGTTCCTTCAATAAGGAGTCCAAGGACAGTATCCAATACCCCAGTAACCAGAAGAGTCTATATCACTGTCCCAAGACATCATTATTTCTGTACACAAATCCTCTCACATTAACACCAGCAATAAAACCTTTCAGGCAATTTGGGCCTTCATATTCATTACCAAATTTAAACCATGTTGACAGAAACTCAAATCATTGCCTTCTTGTCGATTGTTATCTTTAAAAAGCAAAATTCAGTCTTTCCCCCGCCTGCAATATTCCTCAATTCTCCAGGGGAGGAGGAAAGTTGTCTTCTTGCAAATGGTAAACACATCCAAGGTTGCAGCTGTGTGACAGAGCTCAAACACTGTCTAATTTTAATTAGTTAACAAAATGCAAATGCTTTTTTCTGACAGACTGTGAAAAGGGCAACTGTTGTGCTGAGTATCTGCTTTGATTCATCACTGTGGTTGCCAGGGGTCTGAATACGTCTCTTTACACCTGCCCTCATCGCAATTAGAATATACAAAAACCATCACAAGGAGCCCGATTTTCATCTCACAAGAACAGACAAAATAGAAGCAGGGTGATTTTCCTCAGCTCCTCAAGCCCACTCCACCATTTAATAGGTTCACACTTGATTTTTGACCTCCACCTCACGTTCCTGCCTGTTCCCTCGGACGTGAGGGTGGTATCCTGTGATGGACAGGTTGGACCCATGATCTGTCTGAGTTTGGAAGAATGAGAGTCGATCTCATTGAAATTTTTTAAATCCTGCAGAAACTTGACAAGGGCGGATACTGAAAGAAGATTTCTCCTTTAGCCCAAAGAACTTTATATAATTCTTTCTTAAAAACATTCAATGTTTTGGCATCAGCCATTTTCTGTGGCACAGAATTCCACAGGCTTACCTCTATAGGCGAAGAAATTTCTCATCTCAATCCTAAATGGCCTGTATCCTTAGACTATGACCTGGTTCTGAACTTCCCAGGATCATCCTTTCTGCCATTACCCTGTCAAGTCCTGTTAGAATTTTACAAATTTCTATGAGATTCCCCTCTTATTCTTATAAACCCCAGCAAATATTATCCTAACTAATCCAGTTTCTTTTCATAGATCCTCTTTATAAGATCAGCCATGATCATATTGAATGGCAAGGCAGGTTCGATGAGCTAAAGAGCTTACTCCTGCTCATATATTGATGTCCCCATCCTTGAATTCCTTAGAGTTTAAAAGTCTCTTGATCTGTTCAACCCAACAACTGTCCAGGGTAGAGAATTTCATAGACTCACAATCTTCTGAGTGAAGAAATTTCTCTTCATCTCAGTCAAAGGTGGGACTACTCTTCATTTTGAGATTCTGCCTTCCCCAGCCCAGTTGAACTCAGGACCCAGGGGAAACAGATTCTCACTATCCCACGTAATAAAACAAAAATCACAGGTTCCAGAGCAAATAACCATTGAAAAATAAACATTAATTGGAACATCTCAGAATGCAGCTCCATTTTGAGATGAGTTGGACCCCTGTATGTCACTCATGAATTTTACTTATTTTCCCATTGGGTAATTTTTCAAAACACGCCATTTGTAACTCTCTAAGCCACCATCTCTCCCAATTCTTGTACTCTCACTCTTCTCCTCTTTTGAAGACTGTGAAGATGAAGGTCTTTCTGAACAACTATTCTTCAGGAGTGGCCACAAGACTTGCATTTGTGCAGCACTTTTCACATGCTCTGGACGTCCCAAAGCATGTTAAAGCCAATGAAATGCCTGCAAAGTGTAGTCACCATTGTAACATCAGAGACCCACTTCACACACAGCAAGATCCCAAAAGCAACCTTGAGATAAATGGCAATAGATCATTTTTGTTTTCACAGATGATCCTAGCTAGTGAGTGAGCATGCTACACAATCACTGAAAGGTCTTATCTCATTTTCTCTCCTTCATGGGATGTGGGTGTCACTGGCAAGGCCAGCATTTGTTGCCTGTTAAGACAATAAAAAATAGGAACAGGAGTAGGCAATTCGGCCCCTTCAGTCTGCTCTGCCATTCAGTAGGATCATGGCTGACTGACATTCCTTATGTCCACTTTCCTGCCCTATCCCCCAACGTTTGATTACCCTCTTGATGAAGAATCTATCGCAGCCTTAAAGTGTATAAGATAGTACCTGAAAGGGTTAACTGATATCATAAGGTAAGCTCCACCCTTCAGGACTCTTACTTTTAACAGTGTTTAGCTAAAGTGGTAATGAGTTGTGCTTAATCTCACACAACAGGCCATTACATATCTCAGGTGTAATGCGATTAGCAATTAAGTAACACAAAATAAATCTATTTACAATTCATGAATAGACAGCCTATTTTCTGCTGAAGGAATTGTTTGGACACCATTCCTTACAGGGTATCAGTAGCCTGGATGGACACTAGCAAGCCAGCTGGTACAGACTCTACTCAGGATATCCCAGCTGGTTCTGATATTAGAATATTGCCCATCCTTAACTACTCTGGAATTGTTTCATTTGCTAAGACAATTTCAGAGGGCAGTTAAGGGTGAAATGCATTGATGCGGACCTGGAATCACATGTCGTTAAGACCAGATAAGAAAGGCAGATTTCCTTCCTTAAAGAACATGACTGAACCTGATGGGTTTTTACAACAAAAAACAATGATAATTTCATAGTCACTATTACAGAGATCGGTTTTATATTCCAAATTTAATTTAATTTAAATTCCAACTGTTCTGGTGGGATTTGAACCCTGTCCCCAAGCCACAATATTACCTCCCTAAAGTTATTTTTGAATTGACATTCTTTTACAAAAACCTTGTGTTTATTTTCATACATCCCACAACGAAGAATAACTAATGATTACTATTCACCCCTTCACATATTAGAAAGACATATTAGAAAGGAGGAAAGGCTTAGAGAGTTTTTATTTTATTCATTCGCTGGAGGTTCATGCCGCTGGCTGACCAGCTTTTATTGCCCATCCTTAGCTGCCCTTGAAAAGGTGATGGTGTGGCATTTTGAAACAAAATGGGGTAGTAAGCAATCCTTAAACTAACACAAATGAAAGACTTGCATTTATATATGTCTTTCATGACAACAAGACATCCCAATGTACTTTCCTCTCCAACAGCTCTCAAATGGAACGGTTCAAGAAGGCAGCTCACCCATCAGTAAAAAAAACTTCACAACCAATGAGTTGGATGTTCATTGAAGTGGATTGACTGTAGAATTTACCAGAGACCTCTTTCCTGTGATGATGATTGACGGAATAATATAGGCCAAAACGCCAGAGAGAAATCCTCCAGTTTTCCTCAGAAATTGTGCCATGGAATCTTTTCCACCTCCTCCAAAGGTCAACACTACTGATATGTAGCACCTCTTCAGTATTTCACCAATACATCAGTCATGATCTGCGCACTCAAGTCCTGATCCCACAATTTTCAAGCATCTAAGGTAAGAGCCCTTCCAATGAGCCACAGTTCACATCGCTTAGGAAGCTCCATAAATGTGATGAGAGAGTTTCTTTCAAATGAGTGATCATTATAGTTAGTTGAAACCAATTTACAATATATAACAGACAAGTAGTTCAACGTACAAACAAGGTTTTCCAGAAAGGGCCGGCACAGGCACATTCAAATGGCCGCTTCCATGCTGTAAACACAGACTGTATGTCCTTTTTCCTCAGGGAATAGAGAATGGTGGCAGACTTATATTTAATCTTGATTCAGTTGGTAGTGCACACGCTCCTGGGATTTGAACCCAGGTCCTTGTGATGAAAAAATAAGGGTACAATCCACTGAGCCATAGCTGACACCAGAGACAAAAAGACCATTAAATTATCCCATCTGTAACTTGTACAATTTGGAAATCATTTGATGCTTTCCAGAAGACATTTTGATAAACATAAATGTGGCTAATAATGTGGCTAAATTCAATTTATATAGAATCTTTTTGAAAAAAGAACTTAATGCATGGGATATTGGCATCGCTGTGACTACATCAGCATTTATTGCTCATTCCCAGTAGCCTAGAAGGCAGTGATCCACATTACTGTGGATCTGGAGTCACATGTAGCCCAGACCAGGTTTCTTTCCCCGAAGGGCATTACTGATAATAGATGGGTTTTTACAATAGTTGACAGTGGTTATGTGATCACCATTAGGCTACCTTTCGAAAGAAAAGTTCATATTTCTTTTAATCGAATTCAAATTTCACCATCTGTCTTGGTGGGATTCAAATCCATATCTCCAGAACATTATCTAGGGTCCTGATCTATAGACCAATGGTATTAACGATATAGAACATAGAACATAGAAGAATACAGTGCAGTACAGGCCCTTCGGCCCTCGATGTTGCGCCGATCCAAGCCCACCTAAACTACACTAGCCCACTATCCTCCATATGCCTATCCAATGCCCGCTTAAATGCCCATAATGAGGGAGAGGGATATGTCACTAGCTCCCCATTATCCAACACAAAGACAAGCTGTGTGGCCCAATTAAGTTCTATTCATGTCGATGCTTCTGACAAGCTCATCCTTACTTAATGTCATCTCACCTTATCAGCACTTTTATGCTTGCCTTTATTGGCCAGTGCATTGAGTATAGGAGTTGGGAGATCATGTTGCAGATGTACAGGACATTGGTTAGGCCACTGTTAGAATACTGTATTCATTTCTGATCTACCAGCTAAAGGAAGGATGTTGTGAAACTTGAAAGGGTTAAGAAAAGATTTGCAAGGACGTTGCCAGGGTTGGAGGGTTTGAGCTATAGGGAGAGGCTGAATACGTTGAAGCTATTTTCCCTGGAGCCTCTGAGGCTGAGAGGTGACCTTAGAGGTTTATAAAATCACGAGAGGCATGGATAGGGTAAATAGACAGGCAAGGGTTTTTTCCAGGCGGGGGAATCCTAAACTAGAGGGCATAGGTTTACGATGAGAGGGGAAAGATTTAAAAGAGACCTAAGGGACAACTTTTTCATGCAGATGGTGATGTGTGTATGGAATGAGGTTCCAGAGGAAGTGGTGGAGGCTGGTACAATGACAACATTTAAAAGGCATCTGGATGAGTAGATGAATAGGAAGGGTTTAGAGGGATATAGGCCATAAGTGGAACTAGACTTATTTAGGATATCTGGTTGGCATGGATGTATGGGACCGAAGGGTCTGTTTCCATATTGTATGTGTCCATGACTGTATAGGAGTTGGGATGTCATGTTGGGGTTGTACAGGACATTGGTGAGGCCTCGTCTGGTGTACTGCGTCCAGCTCTGGTTTCACCCCATTACAGGAAGGATTTTATTAAAGTGGAGACGGTTCAGAAAAGATTCACCAGGGTGTTGCCGGGAATGGAGGATTTGAATTCTAAGGAGAGGCTGGATAGTCTGGGACATTTTTCACTGGAGCATGGGAGGTTGAGGCGTGACCTTATAGAGGTTTATAAAATCATGAAGGGTATAGATAAGATGAAGAGCAAAGGTCTTTTCCACAGATAATCCTTGCAAGAGGATTTGCAGTAGGGTTAAATTCAACTAGGTAAAAACAATGACTGCAGATGCTGGAAACCAGATTCTGAATTAGAGTGGTGCTGGAAAAGCACAGCAGTTCAGACAGCATCCAAGGAGCAGGAAAATCGATGTTTCGGGCAAAAGCCCTTCATCAGGAATACAGGTAGCGAGTCTGTTTCAGGACATGGTTGAAGAGCTGCAGGGCAGAGGAAATGACCTGGGAGTTGCAGTGGGAGAGGGACTCCCTGAGATTCTTGTAGAGAGAGGAGGAAAACTTTTTCAAGGCAGGTATCCTTGCAAGAGGATTCGCAGTAGGGTTACTTATAGGGAGTGGAGGAAAACTTCTTCAAGGCAGGCATCCTTGCAAGAGGATTCGCAGTAGGGTTACTTACAGAGAGTGGAGGAAAACTTCTTCAAGGCAGGCATCCTTGCAAGAGGATATTGAGGACTCAGAACCGCCTTCTTGACCAGCAATTTTCTTCCTGACCTCTCCGCCCCCAACCCCTCTCCGGCATATCACACTCACCTTAAACTCCTTCCACCTATGGCATTTCCAACGCCCCTCCCCCAAGTCCCTCCTCCCTAACTTTTATCTTAGCCTGCTTGGCACACCCTCCTCATTCCTGAAGAAGGGCTTATACCCGAAACGTCGATTCTCCTGTTCCCTGGATGCTGCCTGACCTGCTGCGCTTTTCCAGCAACACATTTTCAGCTCTGATCTCCAGCATCTGCAGACCTCACTTTCTCCTGGCATGGAGGGAAGGTCTTAGGAGGAAAAGCTGAGGGACTTGAGGCAGTTTTCATTGGAAAGAAGGAGGTTGGGAAGTGACTTAATTGAGACGTATAAGCTAATCAGAGGGTTAGATAGGTTGGACAGTGAGAGCCTTTTTCCTCAAATGGCGATGGCTAGCACGAGGGGACATAGCTTTAAATTGAGGGGTGGTGGATATAGGACAGAGCTCAGAGTTAGTTTATTTACTCGGAGAGTAGTAAGGGTGTGGAACACGCTGCCTGCAACAGTAGTAGACTCGCCAACTTCAAGGACATTTAAATGGCCATTGGATAGGCATATGGATGAGAGTGGAATAGTGTAGGTTAGGTGGGCTTAAGATTGGTTCCGCAAGTTGGCGCAACATCGAGAACCGAAGAGCCTGTACTGCGCTGTGATATTCTAAGTTCTATGTTCTATAATGTGATACTCAGCCTAGGATTAAGTGGGAATGGGTAACTGTGCTCAAAGCCGGGTGTGCAGTGGATAAAACACAGGAGCAAGGGATGATCAAAATCTCAGGCAAAGGAAGCAAACCCATCACCCTAACCCCACGTTCAGCCGCCTGCAGTTATGGGGCTGTTTACTGAAATTTTGCACCTCCTAACTTCTTCCGGTTGGATTATATTGGCACAGAAAATTCCTGAAGAATTAAAAACCAAAAGAACTGTGGATGCTGGAAATCAGAAACAAAAACTGTGGAGTGGCATGGTGGTTCAGTGGTTCGCACTGCTGCCTCACAGTGCCAGGGATTTCAGCCTCAGGTGACTGTCAATGTGGAGTTTGCACATTCTCCCCGGGTCTGCTTGGGTGCTCTGGTTTCCTCCCACAGTCCGAAGGTGTGCAGGTTAGGGTGGATTTTCCATGCTAAATTGCCCATAGTGTCCAGGAATGTGCAGACTAGGTGGGCTAGCCATGGGAAATGCAGGGATTTACAGGAAAATGGGGCTGGTGGTGGGATGCTCTAAAGAGGGGCAGTGTAGACTCGAAGGGCTGAATGGCCTGCTTCTTTGGAAACCGAAATTGCTAGAAAAGCTCAGCAGCTCTGGCAGCATCTGAGGAGAGAAATCTAAGTCCAGTGATGCTTCCTCAGAACTGACGGTAGCTAGGAAAACAATTTTTATGTGGAAAACAGGATGGGGTGGGGTGTGGTCTGAAAGATTAAGTCTGGAAAGGAAGCTTTGCAGTGTTATTGATTCCCATGCTGTGGTAATGCAGTGAAATTTTCCAGAAATGGGGTACCCTGTCACATGATGCACAATTAAGGAAGTTCGCGTGAGATTTTCAGAGCTGGTGCAACATAAGTAGGTCATACAACCCAGCAAAAAGTCCAGTCAAACCAAATAGCACATTACTCTGGTTGGTCATAACAGACAGGGTATAGATCACACTCAGAAAGCCCACACCTGCAGATCCCAAAACAAAACAACTATTATTAATGCAATTCTGTGATTGGGCAGCACTAACTAAAAAATCCCAAGTGCGTCAAAAGCTACACTTACAACCAATTTAAGATACCTTAAAGTGACAGTCATCCATAAATAGGGACCCGTTCTCTGTAAATAAAAGGAATGTGTTCAGCCTTTGCACCAACTGGAATTACCAGAAAGCTTTGGGAGCTTACAGCTGCCATTACTTTCTCCATAGCAACATCTTGGCCAATCAGCGTTGACTTGCTGGCTAATCTTATTTCCTTTTCTCCTGCAGTATAAATTGTTTTCATGTGAAATTTGGCATTCTTGCATGTCTCCTGATGAATGCAAAATGAAAAACTTCACCAACATGTCCCTCTTTTCAGCAATAATCACACTGTAGATGACTGCCTTTCCTTTACATCAGTGCTTAAAATAACATGGATAAAAAGATGCAAATCCTTTGCTCTTTGAAATTCTCTGGTCTTAACAAAAAAAACCATTGTATCAGCTTTTCTCAAAGTGTTGCAAACAAAAAAAACCTCCAATATTTATAATAAGAACGGGATAGATTTCAGGGATCTTTGCTTTTGCAGTTAAAAGACATTTAAAGATTTTTTTTTAAGAGCAGACATAGAAAGAGAATTCCACAGCCAACTTTGTGCTTGTGTTGTGGAGAAGAGGAAGGAGGAGGGTACTGAAAGCTAAATTGTTCTGAAGTAAAGACTGATTATTTCTTTACCCATCATCATACTTAATACTACAGATAGACTTTAGTATGAAATATAGGCTACAATTTCATCTAGTGATCAACACAGGTTATATATAGAATAATGGATACCTGACAGTGAATTACAGGGTGAGTGAAATGTGTCACTTCAAAACACAGGGTATAGTATGAGGGGAACAGGTCTGTCACTATACAACACTGTGGTATAGTACTGGTGGAGACAGGTCTGTCCTATACAACATCAGGGTACATTACTGGTGTGAGACAGGTCTGTGACTGTATATCACTGGGATACAATACTTGTGAGGACAGGCTGCCACTGTATATCACTGGGGTACAGTACTTGTGGGGACAGGTCTGCACTGTACAACACTGGGGTACAGTGCTGGTGGGGACAGATCTGTCCTATACAACATCAGAGCTGAAAATGTGTTGCTGGAAAAGCGCTGCAGGTCAGGCAGCATCCAAGGAACAGGAGAATCGTCGATTCTCCTGTTCCCTGGATGCTGCCTGACCTGCTGCACTTTTCCAGCAACACATTTTCAGCTCTTCCCTCCATGCCAGGCAACATCATAGTAAATCTCCTCTGAACCCTTTCCAAAGCTTCCATATTCTTTCTATAACGCGATGACCAGAACTGTATGCAATACTCCAAATGTGGCCACACTAGAGTTTTGTACAGCTGTAGCATGATTTCATGGTTCTGAACTCAATCCCTCTTCCAATAAAAGCTAACACACCGTATACTTTCTTAACAACCCTATCAACATGGGTTGCAACTTTCAGGGATCCACGTACCGAGATCTCTCTGCTCATCTACACGACCAAGAATTCTACCATTAGCCCAGTACTCTGCATTCCTGGTACTCCTTCCAAAGTAAATCATCTCACACTTTTCCACACTGAACTTGCCACTTCTCAGCCCAGTTCTGCAGCTTATCTATGTCCCTCTGTAACCTACTACATCCTTCGTCACTATCCACAACTTCACCGACCTTAGTGTCATCCACAAATTTACTAACCCATCTTTCTATGCTCTCATCGAGATCATTTATAAAAGTGACAAACAACAGTGGACCCAAAACAGATCCTTGCGGTACACCACTAGTAAGTGAACTTCAGGATGAATATTTCCCATCAACCACCACCCTGTCTTCTTTGAGCTAGCCAATTTCTGATCCAAACCGTTAAACACCCTCAATCCCATGCCTCCATATTTTGTGTAATAGCCTACCGTGGGGAACTTTACCAAACGCCTTACTGAAATCCATATATGCCACATAAACTGCTTTACCCTTATCCACGTGTTTGGTCACCTTCTCAAAGAACTTAATAAGGTTTGTGAGGCACAACCTACTTTTACAAAACCATGTTGACTATCCCTAATCAAATTATTCCTTTCTAGGTTATTATAAATCCTATCTCTTATACCCTTTCCAACACTTTACCCACAACCGAAGTAAAGCTCACAGGTCTATAATTTTCAGGCTTGTTTCTACTCCCCTTCTTGAACAAGGAAACAACATTTGCTATCCTTCAGTCTTCTGGCACTGTTCCTGTAGACAATGACGACATAAAGATCAAAGCCAAAGCTTCGGCAATCTCCTCCCTGCCTTCCCAGAGAATCCTGGGATAAATCCTGTCTGGCCTAGAGGATTTAATTATTTTTACACTGTCCAGAATTGCTAACACCTCCTCCTTACGCACCTCAATCCCATCTAGTCTAATAGCCTGTATCCCAGTATTTTCCTCAACCACATTGTCTTTTTCCAGTGTGAATAAATAAAGTATTCATTTAGCACTTTCCCTTTCTCCTCTGACTCCACGCACAACTTCCCACTACTCTGCCTAATCTTACTCTCGTCATTCTTTTATTCCTGATATACCTATAGAAAGCCTTAGGGTTTTCCATGATCCTATCCGCCAATGACTTCTCATGTTCCGTCCTGGTTCTTCTTAGCTCTCTCTTTAGGTCTTTCCTGGCTAACTTGTAACTCTCAAGCGCATTATTTGGATTGCATTCAGCACAGCTAACCCATTTTCTCACTTTTAGCTCTTTGTATCTCTTATTCAGACTTTCTTTTGTCCTCCTTGCTCTCCATAATCTCTATGTTACCTACACCTTTTATATATCTCTCTCTTGGGCTCTGTCTCCCTGATGATGGGCTTTTGCCCAAAACGTCGATTTTGCTGCTCGTCGGATGCTGCCTGAATTGCTGTGCTCTTCCAGCACCACTGATCCAAAATCTGGTTTCCAGCATCTGCAGTCATTGTTTTTACCTCTGTCTCCACCTATCTGCTCACTTCTCCCTTTCGCCCAGCCCGCACCCCTTCAGCTTCAGCATTAATACTTTTTCCTAGCTATTAACAGTTCTGATGAAGAGTCACCAAATATTAACTCTGCTTTCTACCCACACATGCTGTCAGACCTTCCAAGTTCCACCAGCAATTTTTGCCTTTGTTTGCCTCCTCTCTTGTTATGCGGATAGGAGAGCATAAAGGAACAATAAGAGAACACGATGAAAGGGGTGTAGTTGGGAAGGACTTCCATATGAAAAGCTGTTTAGGCTGGAATTCAACTGAGATCAAGAGTCCACCAGCAGTGAGCATATAAAATACAAGAAAGTAAAAACAGGAGGAGGCCATTTTGCCCATCATTCCCATTCCAACATTTAAGCAAATCATAGTTGGTCTGAACATCCACACCATTTAATGTTCTCATCAGTGTCTAGTGTCCTCATCAATGTTACTCCTTCAAAGCACTCTTGTGTACTGACACTTAGACTATGTATCAGTGACAGAGTATGAGAGAAATTTTATCTGGAATGAATCTGCCACATCCTCTGGATTCAATGGAAGGAACATCTATCTTGAACTCAAATCCTCAAGCATTGAGGCAAAGCTCCTGCAAAACCATCTATAATGGACCGAACACTTTGCCTGCATGGCACAAAAGTGTCTCCCTCCCCTGCAATTTCCTATTTTCTCAAGTCTCAAATGGCCAATGTCCCAGGGAAGAATGAGGAAACCACTTCAAAGGCACTCGGATGCTCTCCTTGATGCACAGCAGTTTTGACATTAATAACATGGAGCAGCTTGGAACCAATTGTTCAAAATGGCATCAACATGTCCATCAAGCTGCATCAGGGTCCAAATTCAAGTCCAGGCCTTAACAATGATGCACAGCAACACCAGAGGAGGCAAGAAATGGGAGCAAATCCTACCCTCTAGCCTCACTATCTTATAGGATATCCTGCTCCACTCGCCCAAAGAACTGCAGGTCAGGAATCGATCAAGAATCAGGAACTCAGAACAGAAATCCGTAGCCCTCAGCAGTCCCTTCAATCAAGGAACAGCCGATGACATTGACCTCAGACAAAATGCACCGAGTGACAGAAACATGGAAAATTGGAACAGGAGTAGACCACTTAGTCATTTGAGCCTGCTCCCCCATTCAATATACATATGGCTGATCATCCAACTCAATATCCTGTTTCCGCTTTCACCCAACAGCCTTTAATCTCTTTAACACTAAGAATTATATCTAACTCCTTCTTGAAAACATTCAATGTTTTGGCCCGAACCACCTTCTGTGGCACAGAATTCCACAGGCTCACCACTCTCTGGGTGAAAAGGCTTCTCCTCATCTCATCTCTTGCAAGGATGCCTGCCTCGAAGAAGTTTTCCTCCTCTCTCTACAAAATTCTCAGGGAGTCCCTGTCCCACTGCAAATCCTAGATCATTTCCTCTGCCCTGCAGCTCTTCAACCATGTCCTGAAACAGACTCGCTACCTGTATTCCTGATGAAAGGCTTTTGTCTGAAACATCGATTTTCCTGCTCCTTGGATGCTGTCTGAGTTGCTGTGCTTTTCCAGCACCATTCTAATTCAGCACCTGCATGTTTACTTTCAATGATTGGTGTACGAGGACACCCAGGTCTCACCGCACCTTCCCCTTTCCCAATCTACCACTATTCAGTTAATAATCTGCCTTCCTGTTTTGCTACCAAGTGATTACCCATATCACAGTTCATAAGAACATAAGAAATAGGAGCAGGAGTTGGGCATTTGGTCCCTTGAGCCCACTCCACCATTCAATAAGATCAGTGCCAATCTTTTTCATGGATTCAGCTCCACTTATCTACCTGCTCACCATAACCCTTAATTCCTTTACTCTTCAAAAATTTACCTTTGCCTTAAAAACATTCAATGAGGTAGGCTTGACTGCTTCACTGACAGGGAATTCCACAAATTCACAACCCTTTGGAAAAAGAAGTTTCTCTTCAACCCAATCCTAAATTTGCTCTCCCTTATTTTGAGGCCATGCCCCCTACGTCTAGATTCACCTGCCAGTGGAAACAACTTCCCTGCTTCTATATTATCTACTCCCTTTAGAATTTTATATGTTTCTTTAAGATTCCCCCTTCATTCTTCTTATTTCCAATGAGCATAGTCCCAATCTACTCAATCTCTCCTCATAAACTAATCTTCTCAACCTCGGAATCAATCCGAAGTGTTCATCTGCCATGCATCTGCCCACTCACTCAACTTGTCCAATTCACACTGAAGCATGACTGCCTGCTCCTCATAGCTCACCCTCCCACCCGGCTTTGTGTCATTGCAAATTCACAGATATCACATTTAGTTCTCTCATCTAAATCATTAATATATATTGTGAACAGCTGGCATCCAACCACTGATCCTTGTGGTATGTCACTAGTCACTAGCTGCCACTTGGAAGAAGACCCGTTCATTCCTACACCGTTCTCAATCCATGTCAATACACTACTCCAATTCCATTTACTATAATTTTACATGCTTATGAGGGACATTATTAAAAGCGTTCTGAGAGTCGAAGTAAATCACGTCCATTGGCTCCCCTTATCAACTCTACTAGTTTTTTTATTCATTCACAGGATGTGAGCATCACTGGCTCGGTCAGCATTTATTGCCCATCCCTAATTGCCCAGAGAGTGATTAAGAATCAATCACATTACTGTGGGTCTGGAGTCACATGCAGGCCAGGCCAAGCCAGGTAAGGATGGCAGTTCCCTACCCTAAAGGACATTAGTGAACCAGATGGGCTTTTCCAACAATCGACAATGGATTCATGGTCATCATTAGACTCTTAATTCCAGAATTTTTGATGAATTCAAATTCCACGATCCAGAGTCTCTAGATTAATAGTCCAACTATAATACCACTAGGCCAACGCCTCTCCTAAGCATCCAGTTACATCCTCGAAAAATTTCAGTCAATTTATCAAATATGGTTTCCCTTTCATAAATCCATGCTGACTCTGTCTGATCCAGTTTTGTTTTCTAAGTAATTTACTATTAAATCTTTAATAATGGACTCCAGCAATTTCCCCACTATGTCAGGTTAACTGGTCTAAAATTCTCTCTCCCCCCTTTTTTAAAACAGTGGGGTTACATTAGCTATATCACATGCATTTGTGATCATTAATGTGTCACAATTTGTAGAGATCCTGGTGTGAATTTTCCAAATGTACATGAGCCACTATGCTTCAGAAATTGGTTGTTCTCTGTGGGATGTCCTGAGATGGCGAAATGGTGCTACATCAGTGAAAATGTGCTCACCAAGACTGTTAATCACGGTGAGGAGCAAAGTGAAGAGAGGAACTTCCCATCACTTTCTGTAGCTTGGAAACAGATCTTGCCCTTGCTTTGTTTTATCAGTGCAAAATTATTTTGTGACCTCTGGGAATTCATTGACAAGCTGCATTAAGAAGAAAATTAAAACTGGGCGGGGGGGGGCAGAAAAATAGACAAGAAAGAAAATTACAGTGACAATTATTGCAATTAGTCAAGAATTTGTTATTTGATGTCACTGCGACTGACGGCACAGTCGGTTTAATTACTGGAGCTGCAGTTTTTGCAACTGATGTGCAGGCATTTCCCTGTACATTTAACCCTCTGACAACTCAGAATGGATTTTCTGACTAAAAATTGCACTTAAATTTTCGATAAGTAAATATGAACATTCGCAGATAAGAAACAAAAGCTGAGTAAGATGTCAGGTTGGATTGCAGAGTTAAATTCCTGGAACTTTTGAGTGTATTTATAATGCTTCAGTGGACGCATTTAAACTGTTGGTTTTATTAAAGTTGATTTCCTTTCTCTTTCATTGTCTATTTTAGGTTTCTTCACATTCTACACCTCTCCACGGCTGATAGCTAAATCGGATAGCTTTCTCCCAGACCTCTGCTTCTACCACTGCCTCCTGACCATCTGCTGTAAAGACCACAAGGGTGATATTGAATTGCCTCACTAACCGGTTTAATATACAGTAATTAAGCCTTGCTGTTTCTGAGAGACAGCCAACTGGACTTAACCCAACACCTTCCACAGTGAGAAAGAAAGATTTGCATTTCTAAAGCACCTTTCACAATCTTAGGATGCTGCTAAGCACTTTGTGCTCGATGAATTGCCTTTCTTTTTGCTTTGATGGCTTCTAACAAGTCTAGACAGCATAGATACAGTAAGGATGGTCTCAATGACTGGGGAGCCCAGAACTAGGACTCACAGTCTAAAGATGTAAATCATTTGAAACTGAGATGAGGAGAAATTTCTTCACACAGAGTGGTGAGATGTGGAATTCTCTGCCACAGGAAGTGGACAAGGCCAAAATGTTGTATGATTGCAAGGAGGAGTTGAATATAGCACTTGGGCCTAAATGGATCACGAGGGGGAAATGGGAATAGTCTACTGAGTTGAATGATCACTCATAATTCCTAGATGCATGGCATTCCACCCGAACTCTATCAACAAATACATCGAGTTAGACCCCATCTACCATCCCCTGAGAAAAAGAACAGAAAATGACATCACCAATCCAAAGCAACCCAAACATATAAATAGAAAGCAGGAATCATGAACAGTGCTTCGCCTGGAGGCCCACTGAAGATGTTATCTAGTAGGGTGATGAAATGTCTGGGAGTGAATCTTCCAGCTAAATGAGCAAATCTGCACCCATATCGGTCATAATGAATGGTGTAGCAGATTCAAGGAGCACATGGCCAAATCCTGCTCCTATTTTCTCTGTTCACTGTTGAAGTGTGCTCACTGTTGTCATGTTGGAAATGCAGTAGCCAATTCGTATGCAGCAAGCTCCCACAATCAGCAAAGTGATATATAGTCAGAGAGTCATGTCCATCTGGGATAAATTACTGGATGGAACAGCAAGGGCCAAAATCCTTGACCTTCTCCAAAATAGCATCATTGAATTTTTTATGTATACTTGAGAGCACGGAGATGTCAGTCATAGAAGGTGATGTCGATAAGGGTTAAATTAACAATATTGGGAGGAAGCTTGATAAAGCAAAAATACGAACATGGAGCATTTGGGCCAAATGGCCTAGTGCACAATCTAATTAAATCTCAGCTTTTCTTGACCCCTTCCACTGACACTAAGTGTTTGACATTCAGTGCTGTGAGTAAGTTTCCTACAACTGGGTTTTCCATTTACTTCAGTCCCCACTACAAACTCCACACCCTTGTCACCAACTCCAAGTGTCTGAGGTGAGCCAGACTGTTAGCAACCATGATGTCCAATTTGACTTTAAGGAGCTTCCGACTGCATATCCTTACCATCATTAAGACTGCATATTTTTGCCACACAAACATTTCTTCACTCAACTTATCTTCCTTTGAAATCCTTATCCACGCTTTCAGCTTTCAAACATATGAAGTAAGAGCAGGAATAGGCTATTCGGTCTCTCAAGCCTGCCATTCAACAACATTATGACTGATCTGATTGCTTCACATTCATCTTCTTGCTCATCAAGAATCTCTCCCTATTCCAAACTTATGCTTCCAAATCTTTTGAGAGATGGAGTTCCAAAGACTCATGACTCTGTGAGAAAAAAAAATTTTCATCTCCACGTTAAATTGGTAACCCCTTAATTTTAAACACTGATGCAGAGTTCTCAGGATTGTATATATTGGCCAACCTCCCACATTCTTACCCTCTGTGACCCTGATATCATCCATAACTCTGCTGCCCAACTCATAATAAGTCCCATTCATCCACCACACCTCCCTTGCTGGTCAAGTGTCCTCTTTCAAATTTATCCTTCTCTTCAAATCCCGAAAATGGTATCACTCCTCCTTTTCACTGCAACCACCTCCAGCCTTATAATCCTTCAAGTTCACGGTGTTCAGCTAATTCTGACCTCTTGATAAACGTTGATTTTACTCCCCCTGCCATGAGCAGCCGTGCCTTCAGGTGTCTTGGCCCCAAGCTACTTAGCCCCCAACTTCTTAGGCCTTAGCTCCCTTGACCCCCAGCTCCCTAGGCTTCTAGCTGACTAGCCTCACAGATCTCGAGGCCTTGAGCTGCCTTAACCTCTAGCTCCCTCGGCCTGTACCTCCATAGGCCCCCACCTCCCTCGGACATGACCCCTGGAATTCTTTCCCCAGACCTTGCTATCTCAACTCTTCTCATTTAAGACATGCCTTCAAACCTAAACCTTCATCAATCTGCCCTATTATTTCCTTTTATGACTCAGCGCTTGTAGCACCCTTAGAGAAGAGACCCTGCCTGTAGGCCAGAATCTTTGGGTTTGAGTCCCGATTCAGGACTTTCAATAGCTAAGAAAGATCCATTCATAACAGGTTGACTATCAACCTGCAAATACTTCCGCACATGGCAGGCAGTAGGAGTAGGATTCTTGGTCAGTCTTGGGATGGAAAGGAGGTTGGAGTCTCTCCCATCACTACCCCAGCGCTGGACTTCAATAAGGAACTGTGCACATCGTCACAACGACTTCCTGGGGGCTGTTGGTTGGTTGGATAGCCAGCTTCGGTCAAGTTGGTATCAACAAACGTGGAGTTCAGCCCACATTCCAACTCAGATTGAGTTGGATCATGATGTCTCCACCCACTCCTGATGGCACGGTGTGTCAGGCGAACAGTTCACAGAACAGGAGGAAAATAACTTGGTGTCAATATTTACTTGCTAACACTCCTGTGAAGCATCCTAAGGTGTTAAAGGCATTACATTAAAGGTAAGTTATTCTCGTTGTTGCTTTATTTGTCAATCCAGCAGACAGGAAACTTTCAGATGACTAGCAGATTTAATTCCTCCAAGCCAGCTTGATGTCACATGGAACTGCGCACATTTGTTCTACACCCCAACACTGGAGGGAGTGGAAAACAGGAAAATGAGCACAACCCGAAACATGGATCAGTACTTGGAACTACGATGTTGTGGTCATATTAGAGGCATGGACTCAGTGTGTAGATAGGCTGACTTGGAGGGTGGGGGGTGGGAGCTACGTTGGATTCGGTGCGAGACTATATTGGATTTCTGTTGAATATTTCTGTTGAATAAAGGGAATTATGGAGCTAAAAGGGAGGAGCTGGCCAAAGTTCAATGGTGCAATACCTTAGCAGGGATGACAGTGGAAGAACAATGACAGATATTTCTGTGTATAATGCAGAAGTTGCAGGATCAGTTCATTCCAAAATGGAAGAAAGATCCTAGGAGGAGGCATGGGTGGCCGTGGCTGACGAGGGAAGTTAAGAAACATATAAAGTTAAAAGAGAAAAAGTATAACATAGCAAAGATAAGTGGGAAAACGGAGGACTGGGAAGCTTTTAAAGAACAACAGAGGATTACTAAGAAGGAAATACTCAGAGGAGAAATGAGGTACGAAGATAAACTGGCCAATAATATAAGGGAGGATAGTAAAAGCTTTTTTTAGGTATGTGAAAAGCAAAAAAATGGTGAAGACTAAAATTGGGCCTTTGAAGACAGAAACAGGGGAATATATTACGGGGAACAAAGAAATGGCAGAAGAATTGAATTGGTACTTCAGATGTGTGTTCACTGGGGAAGACACAAGCAATCTCCCTGAGGTAACAGTGGCTGAAGGACCTGAACTTAAGGGAATTTATATTTGCCAGGAATTGGTGTTGGAGAGACTGTTAGGTCTGAAGGTTGATAAGTCTCCGGGGCCTGATGGTCTACATCCCAGGGTACTGAAGGAGGTGGCTCGAGAAATCGTGGATGCATTGGTGATTATTTTCCAGATTTTGATAGATTCGGGATCAGTTCCTGCGGATTGGAGGATGGCTAATGTTATACCACTTTTTAAGAAAGGTGGGAGAGAGAAAGCAGGAAATTATAGACCAGTTAGTCTGACCTCAGTGGTGGGAAAGATGCTGGAGTCTATTATAAAGGATGAAATTACGACACACCTGGATAATAGTAACAGGATAGGTCAGAGTCAACATGGATTTATGAAGGGGAAATCATGCTTGACTAATCTTCTGGAATTTTTTGAGGATGTAACTCTGAAGATGGACGAGGGAGATCCAGTAGATGTGATGTACCTGGACTTTCAGAAAGCTTTTGATAAAGTCCCACATAAGAGGTTAGTGAGCAAAATTAGGGCGCATGGTATTGGGGGCAAAGTACTAACTTGGATTGAAGGTTGGTTGGCTGATAGGAAACAAAGAGTAGTGATAAACGGCTCCATTTCGGAATGGCAGGCAGTGACCAGTGGGGTACTGCAGGAATCAGTACTAGGACCACAGCTTTTTACAATATATGTTAATGATATAGAAGATGGTATTAGCAATGGACAAGTTAGGTGAGTGGTCAGATGCATGGCAGATGCAGTTCAATGTGGATAAATGTATGGTTATTCACTTTGGTGGCAAGAACAGGAAGGCAGATTACTACCTCAATGGAATCAAGTTAGGTAAAGGGGCAGTACAGAGAGATCTGGGTGTTCTTGTACACCAGTCAATGAAGGTAAGCATGCAGGTACAGCAGGTAGTGAAGAAAGCGCATGGTATTGGGGGCATGCTGGCCTTCATAACAAGAGGGATTGAGTATAGAAGCAAAGAGGTTCTTCTGCAGCTGTACAGAGCCCTGATGAGACCACACCCTGGATTACTGTGTGCAGTTCTGGTCTCCAAATTTGAGGAAAGACATTCTGGCTATTGAGGTAGTGCAGCGTAGGTTCACATGGTCAATTCCTGGAATGGCGGGATTACCTTACACTGAAAAACTGGAGCGACTGGGCTTGTATACCCTTGAGTTTAGAAGACTGAGAGGGGATCTGATTGAGACATATAAGATTATTAAAGGTTTGGACATTCTGGCGGCAAGAAACATGTTTCCGCTGATGGGTGAGTGCCGAACCAGAAGACACAGCTTAAAAATACGGGGTAGACCATTTAGGACAGAGATGAGGAGAAACTTCTTCACCCAGAGAATGGTGGCTGTGTGGAATGCTCTTCCCCAGAGGGCAGTGGAGTCCCAGTCTCTGGATTAATTTAAGAAAGAGTTAGATAGAACTCTCAAGGATAGTGGAATCAAGGGTTATGGAGATAAGGCAGGAACAGGATACTGATTAAGGATGATCAGCCATGATCATATTGAATGGTGGTGCAGGCTCGAAGGGCAGAATGGCCTACTCCTGCACCTAATGTCTATTGTCTATTTTGAGCCAGGCCAGGTGTCAGATCTCTCGGTAGGAGAGCATTTTGGTGACAGTGATCACAACTGCCTCACCTTTACCATAGTCATGGAGAGGGATAAGAACAGACAATATGGGAAGGTATTTAATTGGGGCTAGGGGAAATTTTACTGCTATGAGACAAGTGCTGTGGTGTATAAATTGGGAACAGCTGTTCTATGAGAAAGGCACAAAGAAATGTGGACGCTGTTTAAGGAGCACTTGTTGCAAGTGTTGGATAATTTTGTCCCATACAGACAGGCAAGGAATGGTAAGGTGAAGGAGCATTGGATGACAAGAGCAGAGGAGCCTCTTGTCAAAAGGAAGAAGGAAGCTTACTTAAGGTTGAGGTAGCAAGGATCTCGCACAGCTTTAGAGAATTACAGGGTAGCTAGGAAAGAACTCAAAAATGGACTGAGGAGAGCTAGGAGGGGGCACAAAAAGCCTTAACGGGAAGGATTAGGGAAAACCCAAAGGTGTTCTACATGTACATGAGAAATAAGAGAATAATCAGAGAGTAGATAGGGCCAAATAGGGATAATGGAGGGAACTTGTTCCTGGAGTCTTAAGAGGAAAGGGAGGCCCTAAATAAATTTTTTACTTCAGTATTCACTAGAGAGAGGCCTTGTTGATAGTGAGAACACAGTAGACCAGGTCAATAGGCTTGAACAGATTGATATTAAAGAAGTGGATGTGCTGGAAATTCTGAAGCATCAAGATAGATGCCAGACCAGATATATCCAAGATAACTTTGGGAAGCGAGGAATGAGATTGCTGCGCCTCTGGAGATGATCTTTGCACCCTCACTCTCCATGGGAGAAATACCAGCTGAATGGAGAGAGGTAAATGTTGAAGAAAGGGAATACGGAAATCCCTGGGAATTACTGACCAGTCAGTTTTACATCTGTGGTAAGCAAGGTATTGGAAAGGATTCTGAGAGATAGAATTTATGACTATTTGGAAAAACATAATTTCATTAAAGATAGTCAGCATGGCTTTGTGAGGGGCAGATCATACCTCACAAGCCTTACTGAGTTCTTTGAAGATGTGATGAGACAAGTTGACGAAGGTCGAGCAGTGGATGTGGTGTATATGGATTTCATAGGGCATTTAATAAGATTCCCCATGGTAGGCTCATTCAGAAAGTTAGGAGGTATGGGATACAGGGAAATTTGGCTGTCTGGTTACAGAATTTGCTGGCTGAAAGAAGACAGCGAGTGGTAGTGGATAGAAAGTATTCTGCCTGGAGGTCAATGACCAGTGGTGTCTTGCAGGGATGTGTTCTTGGGCCTCTGCTCTTTGTAGTTTTTATAAATGACTTGGATGAAAAAATAGAAGGGTAGGTTAGTAAGTTTGCTGATGACAAAAAGGTTGGTGGTGTTAAAAGTGTCGAGGGCTGTTGAAGGCTACAACATGACATTGACA